>NW_028263384.1:29796780-29971631 GCF_051168715.1 Poecilia mexicana
TTTAAGCTACTTAAGATTTGTAATTGTAGTTAGGACTGCAACTAACAACTATCTTAATATTCAGTTAAATATTAAATCTGCAATCTGTTTTTGCAGATTTTTCTTTGACTCACTTAAGTTTTGTTTATGTAATATTAGAAATACATCAAAAATGCATATTATCAATTCAATTCCTTTTTTGAATAAGAAAATACATATTTTATTGCCTAAAATGCTGCAGCACAGCATTCCTTTTGTAGCATGAATGATTTGGTTCTCATGGCAACATATTTGGACACCACTGGGTTCAGAGGTTGTGAATACTTTTCCAAGGCGCTGCAAAAGTGATGAGCACACATCAGAACCACATCCACAGCTACTCTAGGGAGGTCAAAGGTCGTTTTGCAGTGAACACCACACACCATGCAGGTGGTACCTCTGCAGGGCTACTCTGTCTGCTGCCCCGGGCCGCCCGGCCCCGCTCCCCCTCCGCGCTCTCCACCTCGCTCAGCCAGCCTTCAAGCACTGGCCCGCCGCTGGGGCTCACGCTGCGCGACAGGAAGTCCTCCCCCTGTGGCGGAGTGAAGGTGAGGAAGGGCGTGGCCGAGCCGGGCCTAGGCGGGTGCGGCGGCGGCAGCGGGGAGGCGGAGGGCGACGCCATGGGGGAGACGTAGGGCACGGGGCTGGCGGAGTACGGCGGGGGCAGGTACTCGCCCCAGCGGTAGGAGACGGTGGGCGGCGGCGGCAGCGGGGGTGTCGGGGCGGCGGGGGGGCTGCCACCACCCACGGTGAGGGAGATCCACTCGGAGGAGACGGCGTGGACCTCGGGCGAGACGGAGCGGCGAGGGGAGCGGGGCAGCGGCAGGGGGGAGGTGGTGAGGCGGTTACGATACAGCTTTTTACACAAGATGGAGGGAGCAGAGCGGGAAATAAAGGATGAGAAAAATTCACCAAAACAACAAAAGAGAGATGAAGTGAACACAGAGAGGACAGAGGGACATAACGAGAGCTGGGCAAGTTAAAAACTAAATCTCAATTTTCTTTCAAATGTTTTCCTAAAAAAGAAATTGGGAATGAGAAAATATTTTCAAAAAGTGGATTTTTGCTTTAAGTGTTTGATGTCTGTCTGTCTGACAGTATTAAGGCCAGGCTACAAGAATATTTGTTTAATTATAAAGTCATAGTATTAGTAGGGCTTGACGATATTACTGAGAAAAGTATCATGATATAAGTGTTTCATATCAGTTGATATCAATAATTATTGATTCGCTTTTTAGTTTTAAATATCTGAAATACTGCCAGACTATTTTCAAGTAATAATAATGCAAGTAAATTTTTCAAAAACTAATAAACCTTAATTTGGTGACGAGTACTTAATATTGGAACTGGAAGGTTTTTTTTTATGTCCAAAATAAATAAACAAAACAACCAAAAATAATAAAAAAATAGAAATAAAACTCACACACAACTGAAGCTATAAATAAAACGGATTAAAAAGTCTCTGTAAATAAAATTTTAGTTCAAAAAATGCGAATCGTCAGAGTGGAAATTATTAATCTAATTTTATTTTATCATGCTATTAATTGCTTATTATGACAGGTTTATTCTCCAAATTTCTCATTTTGATTTTTTGGTATTTCTCACATAAAATTACGACTTCATCCTCCTAATATTCCGACTTTATTTTTGGAAAAATATGACTTTATTTGCATAATAAAAGAACAATTTTAGCTTGGCTGTAATATTTTGTTGTATTGTTTCCTTGAATTCAGAATCCAAATAAACAGAAGTTTTAAAACACGCTTGTCAAACAAGATGGCCGCCCTGGACCATGGAAACCCACAGAGAGCATTGGTGGAAAAAAAATCCAGATTTTCCAAATATTATCATGTTAATGAATTTATCGCCCAGTCTTAAGCACGACCCAGATAACGGCGCTGACCTGCGGCGAGGCGTTGGTGCTGCGCTGTGGCGAGTGGCTGACCGGCGGGTCCGGGTAGTCCACGCCGTTCTTCACGCGCGGCCGCTTGTGCACTTCCACGTAGGTGACAGGGAAGATGCCCTGCCGATTGGTGCCGGGGATTTTCCCCTCGTACCAGTTCTCATCCACTCTGCGGATCAGCGTGATCCGCTCGCCCTGCAGAACCACCAGGTCGGGTCAGAACGGTTCTGCTTTAGTAGTATTATCATCACCACAGACAGATGATTCACCTTCCGGAAGGACATCTCCACCACTGTGTCTCCCTTAAAGTTGAAGCGGGCGACCGCTTCTCCGTACTCCAGAACCTGGACCGGGGCGCTTTTCTTTGGCTGGGCTTTCTCTGTCGGAGGCAGGAGCTGCAGCATAAAACCATTAAAGGTGATTAATCGTATGTTAGGATGGGAGACACAAAACATGTTCAGTACATTCTTTGCTAAAAGTCAGCAAACAGATGCACAATTATGCAACGGTACATCTTTGAAAAGCAGAAGTGGAGCCCTCTGCATAATGAACAGAAATGCAGCAAACAGTTTCTGGTTTCTTAGCCGACTGAACCAACCTCAACGTAACTTCGTGGGAAAATGCCGACTCTTCCATGATGTTCGCCTTCATACCAGTTCTGATCAACTTGTCGGATTATGTACACAATATCCCCCTTTTGAAACGGTAATTCCCTGAAAAACCCAAACAGCAAACTTTATTAGTTTAAAGTTTTGAAAAACGACTGACTATTATCATTATTCTGATGATTTTCACTTACTTTAGGCTTTCTGCTCTGAAGTCAAAGCGCGCCATGGCTGGAGTTCTCTGTGTAGAAATGAAACTTTTCAGTTTTCTGGATAAAATCACGAGCAACATCATTAGTTTATCAATAAAATTCCAGCACATTTTAATTGGATTGTTCTTTCTGGCTCTTAAATGGCACGTAGTAAAAGAAGATCATCCTGGGTCGTGTTGTGAGCTTGATATGCTTTTATTTTCAGTTTTGACTGAAAACAGAAAGTAAAGTGGAGTAAATTTCCACCAAATACACTCAAATTTTTAGATTAACATCAAATACTTAGAAGAAAAAACTCAGGTATTCTTTGCTATTTAAAATTTGCGTGAAAAAAATATTATTTTCAATTATTAAATTCATGATATTAAAACTTATATATTTTCTGAGGTTATCAGTATCAAAATTCCTTTTTGTGTCATTCATTTTTTCCAGAAAATTATGTTTTTCCTTGGATAAAATATTCTTAAATTCTTAAAATTGATGAGGAGCAGCAGAATTCAATGGAGGTTGAGCGATAAATCAATTTGATCAATTTATCAAATTTTTGAAAATTAAATTTTTTGGAAAACCTGGATTTTTTTCAGATGACGTAAATTGCTTGTGTTGGCGGAAAAAATAAATTTCACATCAGTTCAAAAGACAAATAAACAGATTCCATAAACACAAAAACGATTTTCAGTTTAAGTTAATTTTATAAACGCACAATATAGTCCTAGTGAATTATGGTTTTTATTTTATTTATTTCAGTTCACAAAAATGTTTTCTCAATTTCAGTTTCTGTTATTTTGAAAAATGTCTTGTTAAGTGACATTCTGGGCAGAGCTAGAACTCGGTTGCTGGGTAACGGGCTGGGCTGGCGTTGCTAGGTAACGGGCTGGGCTGGCGTTGCTAGGTAACGGTGCGGGGACAGTTGACTAATCTGCCAGTGGAACTTTTAGTTTTTCATCAATTTTAAAGAATTATTGACTGAAAACAAACTTCTATATTCCTGAAAATTTACTGTTACATTAGTTTTGTCTTATTTCAGGAGTGCTAAGATATTTTCACTGAAAACTAGACAGAAATATTTATTTTTCAGTGTGCAGAAAGTCCCCCTCCTCCGTCTTCCTGCCTGCAGCGGTGATAAGACTCGACTCTGCGTTGTACCTCGACGCCTGATTTCCGTTTCTCGGCGTTATCTGTGATGTTGAGCAGGTCTCCGAAGCGCTCGTTGGTGATGAACTGGTGGTGCGTCGGCACAATCCCTGTGTGCCTCCGGGCCGCGATATCTGCCTCTTCCTGTTCCCGCTTCAGCCGCCGCTGCTCTTCCAGGATTTTCTGTCAGGAAAACAAATCAGAAAGCTGCATTTCTGTTGCTAATTTCTAAAAAATCTGCACACATTTTAGCGATGAATTCACCTCTTTGTCCCCATGACGCTTCCTCAACACTTCATCCTGGCTTTCCCCGTGAGCTGGGGACGAGTCTGACAGAAACAGCAAAGTGATTTAATCACTAACTTTACATCACATGGCAGCAATTTCAAACTAAAATGTTGCAGTCACCTCCTCAATTTCAGTCAACTGAATGAAAGGAAATACTATAATAAACATGCACAGATCAAATGACCACAAAAAACAAGGTGCACTGCAAAAAAAAACATCTGCATGCAGACAAGGATGAAAACAATGACCAAATGCTGGAAAAAATATATAAAATTACAGTAAACTCCAGTAAAAAATAAAAAATCAACATGAAATCATGAGAGTATTGATGGTGAGTGACCAACATTTTTTTTTAAGTTTAAATTTATTTAATTAATTTATCAATTCCCAAACAGGAAATATCTAATCTGTTTGGGAAGTAAAGATGGACGATGTGTCTAAAAGTGAAAAATGACGGAAAACCAAAATTAATATAGAAATGCATCAGTTATGTAAGGTTATAATGGATATAAAAAGCCTGCAGATCTCTGCTAAGATGCCCGGTTTCTACGACGAAGGGAAAAAAGTCATTTCAAAACTTAACTGTAACCTCTGACCCCAACTGCTTCATGTCTGCATGCGGTGAGCAGGTGGAACCAAAGTTAAATTTACTGTTTGTGCTTCAATCTTTGCCAAAACGCTAATTCTGATTAGCTAAATGGGTTCTTTGTCAATGTTGTGCTACAGCTTTCTAGCGGTAAAAGCCAGCACCAAAGCATGATACTGCCACTATCATGCTTCACATGAGGTATTGTGTTCATCTGCAGCATTTGCTACATTTTCAGCTGCTGTGGTTCTCCTTCACACTGGCCTGAGTCAGATAATCCAAACTCATTGAAAATCCTGCTCCCCTCCTCACCTGTGGGGGCGCTGCACCAAGAACTACTGGAGGAAACGAAGAAGACACGAAGAGCAATTTCCTCCTTCACCAAATGTAAACAAAACTGGAGTAGCGTCAGATATTAGCTATTGTAGGATTTCTCTTTTGTCTTTGGTAAAAAACCACAAGTCATTCCTCCTGTTAGCGCTAGACTATTGTGTTTGTTTTGGTTGTATTTACCTAGAATGCCCTGTGCTGTAGACCACTTCCTGTTTTTGGAGTGGGCTCTGGTCTGCTTGGTGTTCACACAGCATTCAAACTTCACCAGAGTTCACTTTTTTGCCAATTACATGTTCAAACCTCCAGGTCAAAAATCAATATTAACGATTAATTACATTTTTGGACTTTCTTCCCCACCATTGCTTTTCTGGATTAATGTCAGCACACCCAAGGCGGCCATCTTGTTTCACAAACCTATTTAACAGCTTCTTCTCTTGGAATATTAGGCAGGATAATTCTTCTTATAAGGATACATTCGTAATAATGCGAGAATAAAATCTTAACATTGAAACATTAGGAGAAAAAAAATAACAAAAAATTTATTTTCCAAGCATTTTTTCTATTAAAACTAAATTCTCTTGCAATTTTAAGACGTTCCTCTGGTAAAACTGTGTCTTTAATCTGATGATATTATGACTATATTCTTATAATTTCACAACAATTCTCATAGCCGTGCCTTAATACTCAGATGTAAAACTCAGAAGCAGTGACTGAAGTAATAGCAACTTATTGAATTTTTTTCTGTCAGTTATAATTTCTTATTTAGAAAAGAGAGCAAGAAAAACTATTTAAACTGGATCTGGTATGAAATAAACTGGAGATTTTATTTTGACGCCTGTCGCCCAGCTCTACTCTCTGCTGATGACACTGAACTTTATAATGTATGGCTGTGACAAACAACTACAACCCAAGTTGTTTTGGTATTTCCTCCCTAAAAGATGCAGTTTGAGTCACATTACAGGTGAAAAGTTTCAAAAAGATATTTCATCATCACTTATGTCACAAAATCCAGGCGTTTTAGCAGCTTTCTCTTTATTTTCTTAATGTTTGGCTTTTGCTTTTCAGGTGAACTTCAGGTAAGTGTTTGCCAATCTTCAGCAGACATTTAAGTGTAAACTATAACTTGACAGATGTAATGCTTTTACAGCCTTTAGCTCTCTAAAGGCCGTGGCCACAGCGGCGGTATTTAGTGTTTAATAATCTCAAGAAAAAGCACAAAAAAGTCGTCATAAAGGAGAAAATTGGTTTGTTTGCAATTTGCAGTGTATAAAGGGTTCAATAATTTTGATTTTAAGTTGATACGTTAAATAGAGTTAGCATAATGGTGCTAAAAACAGAGTTGTATACATCGCATACAGGTAAGCTATGTTAAGCTAAACAGGCTAACTGTGTGGCTAGAAAAATTAGCATGTGTGCTAAACCACCAAAACAAACCTAGTAGTTTTCTCTGCTAATCAGATTAATGTGTTTTCTTTGGATAAATAAATAGTTTAGGCCAAATGTTCACTGTAATCTAAATCTAAATCTGTTCTCTTTTTCACTGCAATGGCCAATAATCTAAACCCTTTCTTAGTGCAGCGCCCCTACAGGCGAGGAGGAGAACTGCATATTCTAATTAGTTTGGTTTGTTTGACACAATGTAGCGTTAAAGAGAACAGCACCAGCTGAAAATGTAGTAAATGTTGCAATTTTGATCCCCAATTTAACCAAGTCTACCAAAGTATCAGGTGTGCAAACACCTTTAGACTGCAGTGCATTTAGACGAAATCGCAATTTTCTACGTAATCTAGACTCCTGGATGAGAGTTGTCATTCACAGTGGAAATGGAAGATGGACAGTTCCCTGTCACTTGAACACACCACACAGACTGGAAATGAGAGGACGGTGGCGTTGCTTTGTGGAGGAGGAAGGTGAAGATCAATGAGAGACCACAGAGCAGTGAAAGGGATGGAGTAACGACCTCTATGTTGAGCTGCCAGTAGGTTCCCGTTGGCGTCAAACACCTGGCCGTTACTCAGCCGCTCCGTCCCGCCGCCCTCCAGCTTTTCCACGGCCTCCAGGGAGGAGAGCCGCCGCGGGATGAGGGGCCTCTGGGCGCCCGCCGTCACCCTGGTGGCCAACAGTGTCCGTCGGGTTTGGTGCGGCTGCGGGTTCTTCCGTAACCTGAAGGGCGCTGGGCCCATAAGGAAGAGGTTTCCCGGCAGCATGGCCTTCCTCTCTGCAGCGGCCGGTTTGTCCTGCTGCCTCTCATGGCGCAGGATGGTGGTGAAGCGGGTGTAGGAGGCCGGGCAGGCGCCTTTGCACTTGCTGGGCTTGAGGAGGAGCGGATGGTTCAGGTGGTGCAGGTGGTGGTGGTGGTGGTGGTGGAGCGGAGGGGTTTTGGATCCGCTGAGGATCTGCTCCACTTCCTGTCCATCTCCCGACGACGAAGCCACCTCGTCCTCTGGAGACGAAACTCTGGAGTTCCCGCCCTCTGCCGCAGCGCTAACGTCCGTCGTTGTGGCTTCGGTTGTCAGGAGTGCCTCAGCGGACACGGCGGACACCACGTGGTCCGGGCTGGGGTTCCGCCCGGAGTCCAGGGCGGACAGCGACGATGAGCGGCTGGGGGCGGCACCAGACCGCTGGATCATCGTTTCGAACTCGCTGACCCGTGACGACACGTTGTCCCGTCCGACTGTCTCAACAGACTTCTCTGCATCGCTCTTGGCCGCCTCAAACAGCGAGGTGAGGCTGCGGACGCTGCCGTGCGGGCTGCAGCCGACCGAACTGGGCCGCTGGATGTGATGCATGGTGCGGTACAGGCTGGAGAACCCGGACGCGCTCCGTCTCACCGCAGGGGAGACGCTCCGGTCCTCCTCTTCACCAAAGCGCCCTGGGTAGATATCCTCGCAGCTGTGAGACTTGGGCTGTCTGGCGGCATCGGTCCTGCAGTCCTGGGTGTCACCACCGGGTGGCAGCAGCTTGGGCTTGAACTTAGAGGGCAGGATCTGCGGTATGCAGGCTTTGGCAGCGGACAGGGGCTTCTTACTCTTACACTGGTCACCTATTGCATTACTGGCAAGAACCGTTCGACTATTTACAGAGGAGCAGGGTGAAATTAAACAGCCATTCCCACCTTTATAATCCACTGGCAAGCATGCAGGACAACAGAATAAACAACATTAGATTACAACGGTCAAAGTTTACACACAAAAACAGTTTGAGTCTGAGCTAAAAACCAAACTCCATCAAAAGTGGATGAGAGGAAGCAGACTTGATGCTGTGAACATCAAGTAGATGTTTACTGCATGGTAAGAATGAAACCAGGAGGAATTCGCTCTCTGGCAGGAAACTACGGTGGCCCTGAAGGCCAAACCACATCAGCAAATCACTAAACACAAAATATTCAAAAACGCAATGACATTAACGCAGCACAACTACAAATTGAGAAAACAAAGTAAAAAACTAAAAATTAAGGGTTTTCTTAAGAAAATTAAGAAAACACAACATTAACTAAGCACAACACTCACTGCAGAGTCAGAACAATATCCGGTTCTAAAGCCAAGTTCTTGGGTTTCCCTCTTTTATTGTAATTGTGCTTAATGCTTAATTGTGCTTAACACAATTAATGTTGCGTTTTTCCATTTGTAGCTGTGTTTAGTGATTTGTTGATGTGGTTGAACCTTCAGGGCCACCGTAGGAGCCTGTATCGTCGACACAACGAGGGAACAGACGGCATTCAAACAGCGACATGCCATGAAATGTCATGTGAGGTTGGAGGCTGTTTAAGATAACTACAACTAAAGGCTCATCGTGTTTATCCAGCTTCAGGCTTCGGTGTGTTTCAGGGGATTTTAGGTGATCGATCAGCGCAAAATAGAGAGAAATTGTGAAGTAGAAGAAAAAGGATTAGTGCTGAAACGCAGCAGTGCTGACCACTGACAACTGAAAACCATGCATAACTTTCCTTTCACTTCACAAGCTAAACTTTAATAAAATATGAAAAAGTTATAGTTTCTAACGTTGCTTTCATTGTTTGATGTTTGCAGAATCTGCAGGCGGCGCTGCTATCACGCTGCTTCCCTGAGTTTGTGAATTAAAAATACATCCTGATCCAGCCACCCTGCAGTTAAAATGTTGAAATCTGCTAGGAAAAGCTTGTGTCAGCGCCTGGTGACTCATGACTGCGATCCAGATGGTGCTGGGAAATGACACAACACTTCCACGTGATGCGAGGCTCCGCTGCGGAGCGAGCCACCGATCCGCCACATTCAAATCTGTCAGGAAAACACGCTGCGGAGGATGACTCTGCATTTTATTCATGGCAGACGAAGAGAAAAGACTCACTCCTGCTCATGAATGCAGCACAGCGAGTCAGGGTTTGGTTTTTTGTGAACAAAGATTTGGGGCTGAAACAATTAATTGTGATTAATCAAATACTGAATTAACTCAATTCAAGTTTACTTCTATAGCACATTTGAGCAACAAGGCAGTTTAAAGTGCTTTGCGTCATAAAACATCATAAAAGAGTCACCAGTCATGACTGTAATTCAGAAATTAATAAATCGCTAACTGGACTCAAAAACAGCCATTTGGTGAAAAAACCCCCAACATAGTCAAAGTAGAGATTAAGTCAAAAACTACAGATCAGAAGTAACTGGCTGCTAATTTAATTTTAAATAGGACTGAAACAATTAGTCATGTTTAGTCAATCATTGAAATAATCATCAACTACTTTAGTAATCTATTAATCGTTTACTGAACAAACTGAAAAAAGGCGATTTGCTGACAGAACAGTCAGAGGAGTACTTAAGCCAAAAATGTACAAAAATATATAAAATTAGCATTTTGTCTGTAAATATGTTTTTGTCAAAACTCTTTCAGTTGTAAAGTTTTAGCTTCACTCGGTTCAGATTTACTAAAGAATTTTAGGTTATTTTATTTCCTATTTAAAAAAGGAATTATATGTTTATTCATATTTTAATGTATTTATAAGATGATATAAAAAAGGCTTAAATGGCTAAAATCTGTAGAATGTATATTTTCTATCCGTTTAATCGCCAGAATAATTATTTAATCATCAGAATAATCAATAATTAATCGTTTGCGGCAGCCCTTTAAATATTAGATTTTTTAACATTTTGTGAGCATAAGGTGGTGTGTTTGGTTTCTGCCTTTCCTCGGCTTGTTTCTCTGCTTCATGAGCAGCGAGTGACTCAAATAACCCAGGTGGAGCCTCAGGCACGAGCTGCATGTTAGTCAGTTGACTGGATGGGTAATTTTTCACACTGCGTAGCTCCACATCTGCTTACAACAACCACCGTTTCTAGCATTAGGGTTATAATTACCATGCAGTTTGGCTTTAAAAGTGGTAACTGTTGCATGTTTGCTCAGCTCGGTACATTGGGTCAAAGTGTCCCCGCCTTGGATCTGCTGCCCTCCAGCCCGGCTCTGCATTCCAGCTCCTGACCCCACACTGACAGCTGACTTCCTCATGCCGCCCGCCTCTGTTTATCTCACTGCTCTGTTTATCTCTCCTCATCCATGCCCTCTCTGCCTGGAGACCGCTCCAGCTGGGCGGCAGCGGAGGGAAAAATCCACCATGTTGGGTTTCAAGACGACTTCAGACCCAACATGAGTCAAAAAATAAACAAGTGAAAAGATCCACAGGTGCATCGAAATAAATTAGAACATCATCAGATGTTTATTTTATTTTAGCTCATTGTGGCAGAACTAAAATAATTTTACAAAGTATTTTTGGTCTAATTTCTACTGCAAATATCTTATAAAGTAAAACAAAGCTAACTTACAAGTAACTTTTCAGCAAAAAACAGGAGCTTGTTTTCAGTCAATTATTCCTTAATATTAATAAAAAAAAGTACTAGTTCTGCTGGCAAATGATTTCAATTGTAACATTGTAAAAATGTCTTACTATAAGTGAAATAATCTGTCAGTGGAATTAGAACTCGGTTGCTAGGTAACGGGCTGTGCTTGACTGGCGTTGCTAGGTAACGGCCAGGGCCCATTATCTGTGAAATAAGTGAAATAATCTGCCAGCAACTAGAACTTTTTCACCATTATTAAGGAATTATTGACTTAAAACCAGCTTCCACAACTTCCTGAAAAGTTACTTGTAAGTTAGTTTTGTCTCATTTCATATTTGCACGAAAAAGGCGACCAAAAATACTTAGAAAATTTTGTTTCTTTTGCAGGTGTATTGAGTGGAAGGAAGAACTGTGGTAGAAAAATTGTAACAGGGATTCAAAGTCTGTTCTGCTAAAGTTGTACTTGCGGATTTATGATAAATAAATCTTGTAATAAATGAAAGAATAAATGTAAAACAACAAAAACAACCTTTTGCATTTATAACAAGTAATTTGGGATATTGGTGTATTGAACTAGAAGCATAAATCACCTTTTCAAAGTAGCTTCTTGAAAACAAGCTTTCAATCCCTGTTGGTTGTGAACCTTTTGACCACAGTTTTTCCTTTCACTCAATTTTCCATTAATATGGTTGGATGCAGCCAATTTCTCCTACATTGACCGTTAATTATTTATTTATGGCAATTTGTGGACAACATACAACATAACATGACCTTTCTGTATTGAAATGCATTTTATTCATTTTATGTAACTTTGTATTCTGTCTTTGTGAGTCTGTTCGCTTTGACATTTTTCAAAAAGCTTTTATCGCCTTTTTTGTTGCTGCTTTTGCACAGAAATTTGCCCATTGTGGAGACAATAAATTATATTTCTATTCTTATCCTTGTTGCTTGTGTATTTTATATTCTAACACACTTTTTCCTTCCACTCAACTTTTCATTAATATCAATATAATCACAAAATGAACTGAAATATTGTGGGTTTTCAGTTTGACTTAAAGTTTGTTAAGCTGAATTTCTAAGGAAAAAAATGTGTCCCAATATTAAGATAATATTAAGAAAATATTTCAAAAATGGAAATTTGAGGAAAATGGATTACAAAAATGAAACTGAAAAACTTCTCAGTCAGAAAATAATTTTTGAGAGTAATAACATATAATTTATTTTCTGATAATTTTTTTTTATTTTTAAGAAATAAAAAGATTTAATAAAAAATGAGCAAACTTCATAAATGTGTCCAAGATTTAATGCTAAAATCTTGTTTTTTGATTGAGAAGTTTTTCAAATTAAAATTTTTGTAACATGTTCTTTGCTTGTGATAATGTTGGAACTAACTTCTTTCCATAAATGGCAGAAATAAACTTCTTGATGACTTCCTGGTTTATAGAAATGCAGCTGTAGACGGTAATGAATGCTGCGACGTGATTGGCCGATAATGTGCTCTGTGTGTAATCCAACAGAACGGTTGAGTGAATCACATGCATCTGGAAGTTTCAACATTTTCCAACATCTGCAGCTTTCAGAGCTGTTTACACTGCAAAAACACAAAATCTTATGAAGTATTTTTAGTCTAATTTCCAGCACAAATGTTTTAGTACAGTTGAAATAAATCAAAGCTAAAGCAGAAGCTTGTTTGAAAGCTGCAGTATGTAACTTTTACAAAAATGTTTTTTTCTATTCCAATCAGAGCTGGGAGGCTGGTCTTAATGCTGTCAATCAAATTTGTGTACAAGCTGCTAAATGTTTTATCAGCAGAGAAACAACTCACCATCATAGGAAAACTGTTTATAAGCTGTCATCGATGGCTCTGCTAACTAGCTTTAGCACTCACTGCTGGCTGCAGCGTAGCAAAGAGAGTGACTGACAGCGGTAAGACCCGCCTCCTGGCTCTGATTGGCTGTTTCTAGTTAGCACTAGGAGATGGAGGAGGAATTCAATTTTTTTTAAAAAGATTATTTGTCTTACATCAAACTATCATGACAAAATGATAACGTTATTAAAAAACATTTTTCAGTCAATAAATGTAATTGAATATTGACAATTGTGAGGTTGGAGACAATTTGCTCTACGTTTGACCAAATCGTCAACCTGAATTTCTTTATCGTTTATTTTACATTGGCTGTTCTACACCTAACTGCACTGATTGAACAAAATAAAGTTGTTGTTTTTTACATTTGACCAAGTTTCTGAAGCTATTAAGTTACCAATAAATTTGTAATTCAGTACATTTATGTCTGTGTTAAAAAAAATACATTTTAGGTCAGTTCAGCTGTTTTCTGAATCGGATCGGCCGATCCTGAACCGCAGATATCAGAAGTGAAAAAAGTGGATCAGTTCATCCCCACTTATTTATGGGGAAAATGTTTTTGTGCCAGTGGCACAAAAACATCAAAATTAAGGAATTATGTACTTAAAAAGCACATATTTGATGCCAAAAAGTTACTTATAATTTAGTCTCGTCTCATTTCAAGTGTTATAAGGTATTTGAGCGAATAAGTAGATAAAAATACTTGTTAATATTTTGTGTTTTTGCAGAGAGCGCCCATGTTTGAAGCTGAGCTAGCGTCCTACCTTTAGAGGAGGAGGAGCTGCCGTGGCGCTTGTTTAAAGCCCGCAGGCCTTGCAGGGGAATGTCGCCGCCCTCCAGGACACTCTTGTAAACGTGTCGGTCGCATTCTGGAGCGGCGGGCTCGCCGGACGACGACCCCCCGTCCTTCTCCACCTCGTTGTGTCCAGACTTGCTAGAGGAGCTGCGCCGCAAACGAGAGAGAAAAATGTTACTCAAACACAGCTGGGCTGCTTGGATGTTGGTATGCGTTTCAGTGATTTATGGAGAGAAATTCGTTCCAATATTGGTGAAGGCGAGGAGCATGTTTCAAAAATTGAAATATAAAAAAAATGCATTTCAAAAATGAAACTGAATCAAACTCACATTTTGAGTGTAATTCACAATATGTTGAATTAAGTTGAACATACATTTATGCAGTTTATTTTTCATATGTTTTGTAAATTACTTCCTTTGTGGGTTTTATTTTTGCTCATTTTAATTTTTTTTTTGAAAATGTACTTTTTCGGATTTTATTTTAAAAATTTGAAAAATTTAAAAACTAAAATGAGCAAAAATAACTTGCAGTTCATATTTTCCAGATTTATTTAGTTTTAATCATTTTCTCAGATTTTATTTTTGCTAATTTATTCATGTATTCCTAAAATTGTTCAGATTAATTTAAAAAAATATCTTATTGTTTCAAAAAAATTGAAGCAAAATAACTTGAACAATTTTTTCAGACTGAATTTTTTATTACTTTTTTCAAAACAGAAAAATTAATTGAAAAAAATGAGCTATTTTTTCAGATTTATATATTTTTAATTATTTTTCAGATTTAATTTTGTTTATTACTTCTTTAGAAGTTATTTTTTCTAATTGAAATATTTTTTGAAAATAAAATAAAATCTGTAAAAGTACCAAACTGCATAATTAAGTACACACTGAAAATGGATCTTAGATCATATTTTTTTGATTGAGAAGTTTAAAAAAAAAAAAAAAAATTCAAAAGCAATTTTCTTACATTTTAATTTTTGAAACATGTTCCTTGGTTGCAATAATATTGGAACTAATTTCCCTCCACAGTTCATTATCTGAAAAAAAGAAAGAGGCATCAGGGTAATGCTCCGTCATATGGGCCTCATTAAGGGGATTCTGGGTAAGTTTGTGAAATGCTTGTGGGATGTGATGTAATTAGAGCAGGAAAAAGCCCCACGCGGATCCAGAGCGAAGGCAGAGAGGAGATTTCTCTGTGTTGGGAATGATTTCCATAAATATTCCCTCAACATTCCCATCTAGTGCATCAGCAGCACCTGTGTCACCTCCATGCACTGGTGCTGGTTTCTACGGTGGCCGACAGGTGCAAATGCGCAGCAAAAGAGAAAACATGCAAACAAAAGAAAAGACATCCCCCCGAATCAAATGCAGCAAACAAAAAAGAAAACACCCCCGAATTAGAAAACACCCCCGAATTAGAAAACACCCCCGAATTAGAAAACACCCCCGAATGAAATGCAGCAAACAAAAAAGAAAACACCCCCGAATTAGAAAACACCCCCGAATTAGAAAACACCCCCGAATGAAATGCAGCAAACAAAAAAGAAAACACCCCCGAATTAGAAAACACCCCCGAATTAGAAAACACCCCCGAATTAGAAAACACCCCCGAAGCAGCAATGGCGACAAAATAATTTTTGCTGTATTACACTTAAAATTACACAAATTTATTTTTTACAATGTTTTTAGGCGAGAATGTAGATGTGTAGATCTGAAATATCTGCTCGGTTCATTAATAAATCACCTACTTCCAATATTGCTCCGACGTTTTCGGAGATGTCTTCTCCCGCTGCATTAACAGCCAGCTTCACTCGCAAGCTGTCAGCTGGCCGGGCGCTCCATGTAGATATTAATAAAGTATTTAATTTATTCCTGAGCAAATGGGTTTGACTGATTAAAGTTAAGCCTTCAAACATAGTTTATTTAACTGTAATGTCTTACTACCTGAGATCTGGAGAGTATTTGAAAATGAATAATATCCCTTGTATACATTAAACATTTTAGAATCAGACAGATTTTCTTTTTACTATGGAACAACCTTTATTACAAAAGGTGAAGAATAATACAGAAATAAAGAGTAAAAAACAACTGAGTCCGTTTTTTTTACTTCGTTGCTCTGTGCTTCACGTTGTCACGGTTGCTAAGCAACATAACGCCGAGATGGAGGCTAGGCAGCTAGCCGGAGGCTACAGCTTCTCTCTTCTGGTCGTCCATATTCGTGGCCTTCGAAGGACCCGTCTTCTGTAGATCGGGCCGTTTCTCACATAGACATAATAAAAGGACAGACGCCTAATGAACCGCTCTCGTCTTATCAATACATACTTATATAAGTATACAAACATAAATAAATAATCATTAATACTGAATAATATACATTAGGCTATGCATGATTATGCACGCACACACACACACACACACACACACACACACACACACACATATATATATATATATATATATATATATATATATATATATATATATATATATATATATATATATATATATATATATATATATATAATGTTTTCCAGCCTACGAGTTCTGGTTTAAGAGTGATTCAGCAGCTGAGATTGGGTCCAAAATCCGATACGAGATTCATCCGTGCTGTGCAGTGAATCTGTCTCTCCCTTCTTCCTCACGTCGTAGGAAACCTTCAAAACAAAAACGGGACATTTTCGAGTTATCTTACGTTGACTGAGTTAAATAATTAAATAATAGCCATTGTCATCTGTGTAAACTTTGCTGGTGAATGTTATGATTTTTATATTGTTTCATTTCTATAGTAGGCTCTTGTATCAGATAATCTAAATGTTGGAGAATGACTGAAACATTTTAAGATTTACGGAATCTCGGTTAGCTGTCAGAGCGGGGGCTGAACACCAAGCACTATAGCTAGCATTAGCTGGTATTTCGCCAGTGGACATAAATACAGTATAGTAATATTCTAATCACAAAAATACACAGTAATATGTCCATCTTACTTGCGAAAAGTCTGTCGAGCCCTCACGTCAGTAGTCCGTCGATCCGATCAACAATATTCCGCAGTGCTGAAGGCATCTTCTGCTGTTTTGGTTGAGCAAAGCAAAGTGTATTTGCGCCGGAGCAGCCAATCGTGGGGGGGAGGGTGTACTCTTTTATTATGTCTATGCTTCGAAGGATCAGTTTCTCAGGGCCCTTGAAAGGATGCAGAGCCTGAATTCGGACACAGCTATTTTTTGTTATAGACTCCCCATAGTGGTCTGGAGCACTTCCGTTTTCAACACTTTTTGTTTGCTGCATTTAATTCGGGGGGTGTTTTCTAATTCGGGGGTGTTTTCTAATTCGGGGGTGTTTTCTTTTTTGTTTGCTGCATTTAATTCGGGGGTGTTTTCTAATTCGGGGGTGTTTTCTAATTCGGGGGTGTTTTCGAATTCGGGGGTGTTTTCTAATTCGGGGGTGTTTTCGAATTCGGGGGTGTTTTCTAATTCGGGGGTGTTTTCTAATTCGGGGGTGTTTTCGAATTCGGGGGTGTTTTCTAATTCGGGGGTGTTTTCTCTTTTGGTGCGCATTTGCACCTGTCGGCCACCGTAGGTTTCTGTCCTCATTCTGGCGAAAAGCTGCGACAGAGAAGCGTTTTTAAATCACTGAGCAACAGGAGGCTCCTTGGTAGGGAAATATTGGCAACGCGTCTGCGCTGGGTGTGCAGCAGGAATTCACGTAAATGCTTCTGTGGCTGATTTACGATCAGATTTAAAATAATCTCCTGAGAAGCTTCTAGTAAAAGCAAACGCCAAGCGGCATATGTCCTGCGCTTCATGCTGCACATCCCTCCACATTTAGACTGGATGGGATTTATTTCTGTCATCATTAGACTCCAAAGCACACATAACTCTAGTTTACAGCCTTTTCTGATCACTTTTCATTAAACATAACGGTAAAAATGTCAGGTTTGTTGTTTTTACTCTTTTATCAAATCTAAACAACTAAAATCAATCAACACTTCAAAAACACAAAACTTTACCAAGTAATATTTGGTCTAGTTTCTACTGCAAATATATTATTACACTTTAAATAAGACAAAACTAATTTATAAGTAGATTTTCAGTAGGAAAATAAAGTTAGTTTTGTCTTACATAACGTGTTTTAAGAAACCAGATAAAACTACTATTTTGTTTTTGCAGTGTACTGTTTTCAGTAACTGCAGAGGAAGCTTGATCCACTCTTCTTTGCAGAATTGTTTTAATTCAGCCACATTCAGTGGTTTTGAGCTAAAATGGCCTGTTCCATACTTTGACTAGGCCACTTCTGGATTTCCATGAAATCATTCAGAGTTGAACTTATTGGTGTGCTTTGGATTCTCGTCCAAAGCTAAAAAAAATACAATTATTTCCTGACGCGCCAAAATGACCCCAGACCATAATACTTCCACCACCATGTTGGAATGCTAGCATGATGCTCTGTTTACACTGCAAAGAACAACAAAAAAATCAACATTTTCTGCTTTCTAGAACCTGTTTGACAACATGAAGTAGGTTAAAAAACCTCTGCATACGTAAAAACAGGAAATCCATTTAGTTTCTAGTGAAAATATCTAATTAGACTTGAAAAATAAGACAAAACAGTGAGAAATAAGAGCTTTAAGTCAATAATTCTTTAATATTAATAAAACAGAAGTTTTCCATTTAAAACAAGACATTTTCTTCCACTTTTTATGAATGTTCAAGAATCATTTACTTAATATAAACTCCTATATTTTTCTAAAAAGTTAATTTTAAGTTAGTTTTGTTTCATTTAAAGTGTACTAAGTAAAAACTAGACAAAAATACTTGTAAGATTGTGTTTTTATGCCAAACATGACAGTTTTTTTCAGGAAATGTGAGCTTGTAGCCTACTTCGTGTTGTCAGGCAGGTTCTAGTAAACAGAAAATGTTGATTTTTGTAAACTTGTGACAGTTTTATATCTTTTATATCCGTTCTGCTGCATCATGATGACAGAACAAACCAGTCCGGATCATTCCAGCCATTCCTTTCTGAAATATGTCAGATCCAGCAGCCATGTCTGACTCTGCTGAGGCAGGAAAACAGCGAAGCAACCATAAATTTGCCCCTCAGAGGGAAGTCGGTTTATGAGCAAAACTTTCCGCTGTGAACATTTTGAGTGGCTAAACTTCCATCGGCCTTTAATCAGGGATCGCTTCCTTTCCAGCTCTCAGACGACAGACGTATCAATGGAACAAAAAGCTGGTTTGGGGTTTATTTTAGCCACCGCGCGCTCGCCCCCCGCCGCCCCCTCCTGGTGACATAATGACTGCAGCAGATGGAAAACAGAAACGAAGGTTTATTTTCTCTAGACAGTTACCGCGCTGCGGCCCCGAATTCCTGGCATTTTATTGCAGGACACAGAAATAGACGCTGTCAGTCTCCATCAAACACAAAGACAAGATCAAACGCAGCTTTTGATCTGAGTGGAGCTGCAACTAACAGTTATTCCACTTATCAATTCATCTATTGATTATTTTGATTAGTCGGATAAATAAAAGTCCCACATTCTGCAGATTTTTTTTATTTAAGCATTTTTCATATGAACTAAACTTTTTTCCCTTCTTTTATATTTGCTTTAACTTGAACAAATAATTTATTTCCTTTTTTTCTTGCTTAAAATGCAAAAAGTCTGATCTGTAATTTTTTGGATTAACATAAAACACTGCAAAAACACAAAATTTTACATTTTTTCTAGTTACTTGTGCAAATATATTATTACACTTTAAATAATACAAGTGTTAAAAGTAACTTTTCAGGAAGATATAGGAGCTTTTTAAGTGAATAATTCCTTAATATTGAGGGAAAAGCAGATTAATTCACTAGTAACTTAAAACACGCTTCTATATCTTCCTGAAAAGTTACTTCTAAGTTAGTTTTGTCCTATTTAAAGTCTAATAAGATATTTGCACTTCAAAGTAGAGCAGCAGTGAAATATTTGGAAGAAAAGGTGATTTTTTGTTACATAATTCGAACCAGGTGAAGCTGAAAATGAGGAGTTCTGGGTTGAACAGACAAAGACAGGTTTCTTTTATCTTAAATGCAAAATATGTAATTTTTTTGTGTTAATTGCTTCTCTGATTGTGTTGTTCTTTCTTTTTTGAGTGTCTTTACTCCAGTTACCAATTAATCGATCACTAAATAAGTTGATTAATCTGATTAATCGCTCATGCTTCACGATCTGGTCATTCAGCACATTCAGGCAGAGGTAACAGTTTTTAAGTTATGCAGCAGCTGGGAGAGTTCCCTTTATCCCAGTGACATCCAGGTTCCTGTCTTTAAATAAACTCCCCCCCCCCCGATAGGAGCCATATCTACAACCTGAAGGGAAAACAACACAAAATGCAGCCAGGGGACACTCTGTTCTGCTGGCTTTTTGCCTCTTTAACAGGAAACTGCCGTTCATCCCTCTCATAATCACATTAAATCTGCAAGGATGAGGTGAGATTTTAAAGCTGGAGAAAGGAAGAAGCGTTGACTTACTACTGCTGCAGGTCGGAGGCTGTTTCCAGAGGGCTGAAGGAGGGGGCACTCTGCAACAAACCAAACAAAGAAGTCATTGATAGATCCACAGGAAGATCTCCTCCCGCTGAAACAAGCAGCAGCCTCCAGTCAGGCCAGATTCTGCCCTCCGTTCCTCTCGGTCGGCCGTGTGTTTCTGCGTCGAGCGTTTCCGAGCGTCTCTAGGCATGGACGGGGTGGGGGGGCGAAGCGTGTGTTTTGGCCTGCATGCAAGTTGGGAGAAAACAAGCGGCAGAAAGGAGAGTGGAAGGGAAGGGAGGGCTGGGCGTGCGTCGGTCAGGGGGCGCCATGCGGGGAGGGGAGGCTGTCACAGGCTCAGCCTATAAGCTGCTGTCTCCCACTGAAGCCACTTCTTTTGTCTGACTGAGTCGCTCTCATTACCAGCGGAGCAGACAGGGGGGCAATTAACCAGCTGGTGGGGCAAGGAGGCCGAATTACATGTATCAACACGGACACAGGAGCTCACCAATATGCAAAAGATATGAGGGCTGAAACGATTAATCGTATAAACCACGATTAATCGATTAATGAAACAGTCGCAGACTAATTTAGTAATCAATTAATCAATAACTGGAGCACATAAACACAAAAATAGACAAATTACTGAAAGAACAACACAGTCAGAGCAGAAATTAACCCAAGATGATACAAACTAAAAATGCACTAACTGGGATGGGCTGAAAAGATTATTTGGATAAATTGCGACTAATCGATTAATGAAATGGCTCTCGACTAATTTAGCAACCGATTAATAATTAACAGGAGTATACAGACTCAAAAAAGCCGATTTAAAGCAGGAACAACACATTCAGAGCAGTAATTAAGCGATTAATTGGATTAAATGTGATTAATCAATGATCAAACTAGTCATAGATTTAGTAATCGATTAATTGCTAAATGGCGCGTACAGACTCAAAAAAGGCCTTTTGGTTGGAAAAAAAAACATTCAAAGCATTTTTTTAAGCAAAAACTGAACAAAAAATAAATACATTTTGCATTGGTAGTTGAATTACACTTATCAGCATGGACACAAGAGCTCACAGATATATAAACTGATTCGCGATTAAACAATTAATCAGTTAACCATGATCAATTGATTATTCACATCATCGTCAGCTGATTTTGCAATCGACTAATTGTTAACTGGATCATACAGACTCAAACAAAGGCCATTTGGTGGGAAAAAACATATTGAAAGCAGTAATTAAGCCAAAATTGTACAAAAAAGATAGTACACGGTAAAAATATAAACTTTTACCAAATATTTTTGTCTCGTCTCTAGTAAAAATATCTAAGTAAACTTGAAATGATACAAAACTAAGTAACTTTTCAGCAAGAAATAAGAGTTTGTTTTAAGTAAATCATTCTTTGATATTGATGAAAGATACTAGCTCCAGATTATTTCACTTATCATATGGGAGAAAACTCTTGTTATAAAATAAATAGTTGTTTTTATCAATATTAATGAATTATTGACTCAAAACAAGCTCCTATTTCTAGTTTGTAGTTTGCATTACAAATTAGACAGAAATACTTGGTAAGATTTTGTGTTTTTGCAGTGCACAGAGAAATAGCCAAACACGAAAGAATAACTAATTTTCTGCATATTTAGGAGCATAAAGCGAGTGGAGTGACATTTAATGGAGATTAATTGGCATTACATAAAGAGAAATAGCACATACTTTTGTTGGGGTCACTGATGGAGCAGAGCAGCAGCCAGCGGCATTTTAAAATGCTTTGGAGCTAAGCTAATTTTAGCCCACTGTTTCTGCTGCTTTCCTCTTTTTGGACGTCACAGCAGGTAAAAATAACGAGGCTCTATGAATAAGAGCACAAGTGTTGTTTGCAAATACGATTGCACAATCGTCCCCCCTCGTCTCTCCCATTCCCACCATCCCAGGGTTGCCAGTTTGGGCAAGTTTCCTCCCAGTAAGGCTGCTTTTGAACAATAAAGCTGCACAAAACTTTTAATAAAATGATGTTATTGCACTAAGTAGTTAATTTATTTTGAAAATTTGAATGTGACAACATCAATTATTGGTCATCAAGTGTCACTAATTGTCTCTTTGTCAACAATTATTGATTAGTTTGTTTTTGCTTAAATATCTGAAATATTACCAAACTGGTGATTGTTTCCTGATTGTTTTTAAGCAGTTGTGAGGCAAAGTGGTGAAACTGTAAAGTGCTGCTGCGCCAGTTATTCGACAGGCTGTTGCTAGGTAACCGAGGAATGAGTGAGTTGCTAGGTAACCAAAGAGCGAGCCAGTTGGTTGGTTTCTCCAACCCAGCTTAGAAGGTTGTGCGGTTTTGGATCGGAGTTCAGTAAATGTTGAATATTCTATCAGATGTAACTATCGTTATTTATCACGTGTCTGTCACATATTAATGATTTATTGTCCAGCCCCAACATATATTTATACATACATAACTATATCCGCTGCTATCAACATGAATTTCATTAGAGGTTGAGATCTGGGCGGGGGTTTTTTTGGGAGTAGGGTGGGTTTGACTTTGTTTTTGGCTGGAAACTGCCTGCCAGACATGGCAACCCGGCCCCAAACACCCCTGGCAGCCCCACGGCGCGGCCGAGCCTCCACTTCCCACACCAATGACCGGACAGGGAACATTCTGCGCTGCTCATTTGCCACAACATGCCTCTCCACCTCGTTGCCGGGGCAGATGATCATTAATACCCTCGGAGAATAAGAGCCTATCTTTGTAGGAGCCAAACACCAGGCTGGCAGGTCTATAGTCGCGTCTATTTATAAAGCTAAATGTTCCATGGCGACTTGGAGAACACACCGAGGGGTCACAGACTAATCTTCCCCGTCTTCCAGCCCACCACCTCCACCTCTCTTATCAGGGGCAAAAAGAGAGCGTCCTCTGACACTCCCGGTTATTGGGCTCACACACAAACAGCGTCAGTGGAAAGTAAACAGGAAACAATCATGGAGGGCTTATCTGCAGTGGAGGAATGGAATCTTAATCTGGTTATTTACAAGATGACTGATTAGTGTCAGTTTATGAGGACGTTTCCTCGTCCAACGGGGGGAAAATGGATCAGTTTCACACTAACCCGGCCGTGTTATCACAGCGTCGTGTTACTCTGGGACGTCCCGGGAAAAGATTTAGTGCTGCAAATGGGAGATAATGGTTGGTGACACTATACACATCCTGCTGGGATGGAAACTACTCTGTTTGCCGTTTCACCCCATCCTGCTTCCATTTTCTGCCCAAATCATCCGATCTCTCCTGGTACTTCAAACAAAGACACAAACAATCAGATGATGCACGAAATGCCCCACGTCATTTAATGGTGTTTTATTTTCTGAGGTTTTTATGTAAAACACTGCAAAAACATAAAATAGAACCAAGTATTTTTGGTTAACTTTCTAGTGCAAATGTCTTGGTACACTTAAAACAAATCTAACAAGTAGCTTTTCAGCAAGATATACAAGTTCGTTTTAAGTTGATACTTCCTTAACATTGACGAAAAAGTAGTTCCACTGCTAGATTATTTCATTTATAACAGGAAAATGTCTTGTTATAAGTGAAATAACTGGCCAGTGGAACTAGACCTTTTTATATTAAGGAATTACTGACTCAAAAAAGTTTGTTTTGTCTTATTTCAAGTGAACTAAGATATTTCCACTAAAAACTAGACAAAAATACTTGGTAAGATTTTATGTTTTTACAGTGCAGAGAGCAGAAAGCAACTAATGTGGGAAAACGTCCAAAACTGTTTATGGTTCAGCTGTCTTACAGAAAACGAGGTTATGATCCCAAACACAGCAGAAATCTCAAAATAGAAGTTTCTTACAATAGTTCGTTGAAAAATTTAGAGGAAAAATAATCTATTAATCCCAAAGGAAGAAAAATAAAATAAACTCCTATGGGATTTTTGACTTCAGTTGCTATGGTTACGCATCGTCACAAAATAGCAAAGTACAAAAAGTATTGGCAAAAAATAGTTCAGTCACACAGCATCCAAAACAATTTAAAAAAAAAAAAAAAGCTTCTTTTTTTTTTTTTTTTACCACAGAAAGAACAAGAAATTACATTTTCATTGCTTGAAATTATTGATTTTTCAGAGAATGTACATTCAAAAATGAGCTAAACAACCAAAAAGTGGATCAGTTTTCAGACAAACCTGCCTGCAGATGCAAACTGAGGTATCTAAGGAACACAGGCGACAACAATTCATCAGAACCGCCGCGTTTCCTAACAGCTGCCGCGCGGCTCGGACTGCACTCTGCTGCTTTCACAGTCAAAATAGAGCGGGCCGCTGTAACACGAAGCCCATTCTTTCCAGAACCTTATTCGTGTTGATGTGTTCTTATGAACACAAACATGCCGGCCCGGTGTGAGGGGAGCTCATCCTGCCGCCGCTAAATGCTTAAAGGTAAAGGTTAAGTGTATAACAGAGGTTAAATATGAGAGCACAATGAGCTGGCAGGCTTTTAGCGTCGCCCCGTTTAGAGTACGTCAGGTGGCGGCGGGGCGGCGCTGAGACTGGTGGCAGCGGGGCTGACGTCAGCGTCCGCGCCGCAGATGGAGTCGCTGTGGCGGTAGCAGGGGGCCTCAGTGATCTTCCTGAGCATTGATACGTGTGGAACTCCGGCTCCAGCTGGCTATGTATATCGATGACCCGCCGCTTGACTGGAGCTGTCACTGGATGTATTTTCAGACGCAGCTTTAAAAGTGTTATCGTTATTAAAGAGGACCATTACCAGCAATCTGTAGCGCTCTCCACAAGCGCTAAAAATAAATGATTTGTTTCCTAATAGAATTTAGACAAATCCAGTCTTCAAGTTGAACTGTAAACGTCTTGAAGTTGATTAAAATGCCAAGAAGCTTTTAACTAAAAAAAAAGCTCATATTGCAAAAATTTTGAGTTTTGCAATACTTTACTTGAAACTGTCTCAACTTGGGTTGAGTTCTGCAGACAAAAGGTGCACAAGTTACAGGGTTCTGGATAATAACTGGTCTTTAAAGGGGATTTTTTATGCAAAATTCAAATGTTGCACATTTTTATTCTCCTATTTGGGTCTTAACTGCTTCTAAAACAACCCAACCATTTTTTGGCAATAAGTTCATGTCTTTTGGTGTCTGGAAAATGAGCCGTTTCAAAAACCTTTAGAATGTTACGTCACCTAGCAACCCAAGCTGAGTTCCGCCGGTTACCTAGCAACCCAAGCTGAGTTCCGCCCGTTACCTAGCAACTCAAGCTGAGTTCCACCACATCTGATCAGCTGGTTTCATCGCTGTGTGGGCTGCACAATGGCTGCTGGAAAAGATGCATGTTTTGTTGTTGACTTGCTATTCAGAAAGCACTTGCTGCATTCTTGATGGTTGTACAGAAGGCTCCCCTTCTGCTTTTCAAAGATGTACGGTTGTTTGCAAGTGTAAACGTTGAGTCAGAGTGTTTTTGAAATGACTCATTTTCCAGACACCAAAGAACATGATCGTTGCCACCCAATCGTTCTCCTCCACCTCCTTCCTGAGCTAGTACCGTCTGAAGAAATGCACCATTCCCAACCAAAAACAACCAATCAGAGCCAGGAGACGGCTCTTAGAGCTGTCAATCATCCTCATGTACTTGCTGCTAAATATGCTAATGGCAGAGTAACAACTTGGAGTTATAGGAAAACTATATATCCCCTGTCATCAGTGGCAATGCTAACTTTCCTTAGCGTTCACTGCTAGCCACACTGTAGCAGAGAGGGTGATTGACAACACTAAGACTCGCCTCCTGGCCCTCATTGGTTGTTTCTAGTCAGCAACAGGAGCACTGGGAGAAGGCAGAAGAGATACATTTTCTGTCTCATACCGTCATTACATGGTGACAGTTTCATACTGCAGCTTTAACTAGAGGGGTTTTTGAAAGAATTGCCAGAATGTACGGCATCATCAGCTCTTCATAGTACCAGACCATTTTAAATAAACAGCCAGGAAGCAGAAAATGAATCATCAACCAGTTCAACACACAAATGATTCAGCAGATATAAAAATGCTTCTCCTTCTCCTTCGCTAATACCAAACGACTCCTGATTTGTCAATCAAGCTGCAATGAGCCATGGTGTCTGGCTGGGCCTTAAGGTCAAATGCTGCACATACCAGGTGCAGCTTTAGAAGTGGCTTTAACATTAAACAGGAGCCAGTCATCAAGCCGAGCTCACGTGGCACCCGTCCAGACAGAAACCGAGTCCGGCAGCTGCCACCGGGACTGAGCCTCCTGGACCTCCTGCCAACCTCAAACTGCAGCGTCTGGACGGCGCAGGAACACGAAGCCAGTGGTGCCACCTCACCGGACCCGGGGCGGGGCGGCTTGGGAAATCAACATCTGTTTCTGGGCAGTTAGGACCACTTCTGTCCCGAGGCACGCATGTGTCACGGCTCTGATTCAGACCTGCGCCACACGGACAATTTTGGTAAATATAACAGACTCGGATTACCCTGGAGCCTGTTGCTTGTTAGGTGGACTACAAGCGAGCAGAGAGTTCTGGGTGAATCATCTGATCCAGACCTCATGCTCAGAAAACACTGTAGGCCAAAAGACGAGGAGCAAAATCTGAGTTTCACAAAGAAATTATTGGTGTAACTAAATAAACATGAATATTGTGCAAGAGTCACTTATCAGAATATGGTTTTACTATAACAGCACAGTCACTAGAGAAACTTTTTGAAAAAAAATTTTTCTTTTAGAAGTAATTTTGCTTTTTCTTCAGTAATTTCATTTTGAAGCATCACTACTATTGATTAAATCTTTTGGATCTTCTACCCACTGAGAGTAACTTAATGGAGAGCAAAACTGTCTTAAAAACATTCACCAGAGACACACCTGTAGTTTTTATTAAAGTTTCACAAGCTTTATACTGAAAGAAACTGATTTGGAAAAATGTTTCTTTTGCCTGATTTTGCTGTGTATATGAATTAATGTCATTTGATCTTTAAAATACCAACATTTCGACAGACCAAACATGCCGTTTGGTCTGTCTGGTGATGTAATTTTGAAATATCAAATTGTGTTTTAATCAGTTTGACTTTGTCCAAACACTTCTTTACTAATACTTGAGTCATTTCTTGGATGGCTGCTTTTTATTTCTACTTGAGTAGAAATATGCTGTAATTTATCTACAATGGCCGAAATATGCTGTCTGTCGTTAGTTTATCCATATACTTGCTTTGACATGATTCCCAATCAACATAATTTTGTCTTTTAATAACTCTATATTCTAATACACAATTTAAAAGTACTTTACATTTTTTCAGTCCCCACAAATGAGTCTCTTGCCTCCATGTTTAATTTGTAACAGGAAGTTATGGTTGTCTTGAAGCAATCTGATTGGCTAACATATGTATTACCAAAGCGCTACACTGCCCTCTACAGGCTAGGCATATTTAAAACACAATCAGGGACAGATTTGTGTGGGTTCTTGCTAGGCTAGGTTAGCGGAATCAACTAACTCACTCGCTTTCTGGTTACCTAGCAACTCACTCATTCTTTGGTTACCTAGCAACAACCTGTTGAGTAACCTGCGCAGCAGCAGTTTTAGGTTTTGCCACATAACTGCTTAGAAATAGTAGCAAGAAGTGAAAGCTGCAGATAAATGAGGAAAGGCCGCTCCACCGGTCTGGTAGTTCAGACATTTGAAACAACAAACTTATCAATAATTATCAATATTGATTGATATGAAACGCTTATATCGCACAGCCCAAATGAAAACTTTTCTTAAACCCATGTGGACGATGTTATCTTTTTAATGATGTGGTGAGGATATTTTTTTATTTAGTTATTTTTTTACATATTTGTGTACAAAACCTAACAGTGTAGGCCTTGTACAGAAAATAACTGAAAATTCAAGAAAACAATACATTTTATGACTGATAATTAGTATTTAGCCTCAATGATCCATACGATCAGACACTCAGGGTGCGTTCACACTGCAGCCTGAAATGACTCAATTCCGATTTTTTTGACGTAATGCGACCTGTATCCGATCTTTTCATGGCAGTGTGAACAGCACAGGTCGGATTGTTTTTCGAATCTTACCCATATCCGATACGTATCCGATTCAAATGCGACCTAACGTCCAGGTCGCATTAATCCAAACTGAACGTCACTATTTCTCAACAAATCTCACTATTCTGCGTCCTGATACGCGCAAGTGGGAAGAAAAACAACAACAATGACGGAATATATGAGGATGAAGTTGTTAATATGTTGCTCCGGCCGGATAACAACTTCAAATATGTAAGCTAAGCTCCACCGTTAGCCTCCATGTTTACTTCCGCAAACACCGAGAACTACTTCTTCTTTTTATGGCGGTTGGCAGAACACTGAGAACGCTGACGCTATTGCGCCCTCTACTGCGCATGCGGGACACTTTCAGGTCGTTTGTCCGTTCAAACTGCAGAACGCATACAGGTCGCATTTACTGGCAGTGTGAACGGCCCCGGCAAAAAAAAATCAGAATTGCCAAAAAATCGGAATTGAGTCACTTCAGGCTGCAGTGTGAACGCACCCTCAGAGGATCACAGTGGGGTGGGAGAGGAAACAAGCAGACCTGACAGACAGTTTAGACGTTCAACATGGATGTTACATGACATGCAGTACGTGACGATATGCTGTCGTTGTGAGAACAGCGACCACTTACCGCTTTGTCAAACTCCATCTCTGAAAAGAATTTATACCAAGGCTCATTCTCTAAATCTACATCTTCTGGACTTACATCCTGAGTAAAGGGGCATGGCGACAGGAGGAGAAAGACAAAGAGAAGACAGTTCAGACAGCTCAGCTTATGCACACCAATGCAGAGAGCCAACCACATGAAAGCAGATGTGATTTATGACATGACTCTTCCTGAAATTGTTTGATATTTTCAATAAAATGCTGTTTTAGTTCCTCGTGAAAAGTGATGCAACAGCAGCTGATAAACATCACAAAGTATAAAGACTTGAAAACAGGAACCAGGAGAAACCAAATCCGGCTCTTACTCTAATTAGTTTGTGACATCCAATCCGTCCTCTTCACACCATAACTTCCAGCCCAGCAACTGTCCAGCCTGTAAGTTTTGCTTTCATGTCAACTACAGCATGAAGACATTCAGGGGTTTTCAGACTTTCTGCTGCTTCCAGCTTAACAGCTGCTGCCTTTTGCTTCATATTTCATTGCATGTGAAGCTGATATCTCAGATCAAACCATAAAATAAAATCCTGGTTTTGATGCTGCATAAGCCGAAGGACATTTGCATAAAGTGCCATGCAGAAAATATTCATATTCCTGAAATTAAAAACCATAAACTTTAATGTAAGTTTTTGGGGATTTTATGAGATAGACCAGAGGTCTTTAGTGGCACCGACTAACTCACTCACTCTTTGGTTACCTAGCAACTCACTCACTCTTTGGTTACCTAGCAACTCACTCACTCTTTGGTTGCCTAGCAACTCACTCACTCTTTTGGTTGCCTAGCAAAGTTTGGAGTGAAAACTGGATAAAACAGGAAAAGTAACCGCTAGTTTGTCTGTAGTAGGGCTGTTGTAAACGAATATTTTAGTAATCGAGTAATCTATCGATTATTCTTACGATTAATCGAGTAATCGGATAAAAAAAATATAAAATGAAATATTGGTAAATCTGGCATAATACCCGTGTTACTATCAGATATCAATATCAGTCCAATTTTTCATATTTGAGCATCCCTAACAGTTGCTTTTTTGTAGTTTAGAAAACTAACCTGTAACAATAATAGCTCACTTTCTAAGTAAACCAGAAGAAAAGTTATAGAAAAATCTGAAATTATATTGAATTTAATAACAAAGAGGCAGGCTCACAAATATGCTTATAAAAATGTCTACAATCCAGCTTTTAGTTTATGTATTCATCTTCAGTGAGTTTAATAGATTAATTAAACTCACCTTGCCACCTAACCTGTCACGCTTTGGGTTTGAAAATACGGGAAATGCCGCCTGGAGTGGGAGGAGAGGGCGAATGAACGAACGTAAGATGGGGTGGAGGGGAGGAAATAGACCAGCGGACTGACGAACCGTTAGACCGGGGGACGAACACGGGGGGAAGCAATACGGGATATTTACGACACCTTCACTGGTCACACTCAGAAACTCATCTACCAGCCATGTACGATGCGCTCCGCCACCCGTTTCTTCAGACCGGGATATAAAATTTATTGTGCGGTTCGTCGGTAAAGCTACATTTACACGGTAAGCATCAGCTACTCAGCCGCCCGCCCTGTTCAGTCTATCCGCTCACCTCAGCGCTCTTCCCGCCGTTTGCTTTCAACCAGCAGCCCCGGAGGAGAAATGCTGCCGTACTCCAGGCATTCCCCCAGTCATTTTAAGGATGCTTATTGGTTCCCCAAAAACGATAAAAAGTCGGGCATTATCATCAATCCATAAAATCCCCACGGGCCAATCTTGAAGACTGGACTTTATGCCGCTGAGACTTAGCTTTTGTCAACAACTCAGGCGGAAGTGAGAGCTCCGCGCAACGCAAATGAAGTCCCGGCCGGAACACGGTGCGCTAACTAATAAAACATAAATTAACGAAGCTTCGAGGCAGGTAAATTTTCCTCGAGGAATTTTAGTAATCGAGGTACTCGAATCATTCGAGGAATCGTTTCAGCCCTAGTCTGTAGTACAGATATGTAAAACAAAAAATGAATCAATAATTATTGATATCGACTGAAATGAAACGCTTGTACGTTTTTCAGCTGTACAGTCCAGCCCTAAATAGTATGTAGTGTTTAACAATAAATGAGGCTTAGTACTACATAAAACATGTTTTTTACTTCCTACAAACTCAATGGAAATGAGTAACAGCTTCTTTAATTCATGTTTTTATTTTAAACAAGTTGACGGCCTAATAAAGCCACAGCTATGAACAATCTGATCATTTTGACATAATGAACAGATTTTTCTCACCGAATGTTTGCATTTCAGACTGAAATATGTAATTTTGGATTCAAGTTAATTTGTATTTAAAGACATAAATTTGAATAAAAAAGTAATTTAAATCTCCCTAGTTGATCAGAAGTCTCACAATCCCCCTGCAGTATTTCCACAACATGAAGTGAAGTATGAATTACCTTATTTATACTTTATACATACAGTTATGTATTACTGTAGCTCAGATAAAATCCCATTGAAATACATTGAAGTTTGTAGTTTTACACAAAGAAAGAGGAAGGATGAAAGTTTCTGCAAGGCTCTCTGTGGGTTTAGAGAAACAGAGTAAAATCAGCGAACCAAACATGAAGAATGAATGACTGAGTTCATTATTTTACTGGTGAACTGGAGCGAACTGCAATGGGCAAAATGGTTGGCACTGGGATCAGGCCAGATCTGAACCAGCCTGGCAATAATTACATGAGCTCAACTGCTCTGTCACAATAAAGCATCTTTTCTAAAAATCTGAGTGGAAAATGATTACATAAAGATGACAAGCCTGCCAAGGACACGAAATATTTAAGTCACCGCAGACTGTTACCCTGAACGTAACAGGGTTTTTATTTTATTATTATACATGTTAGTTTGTCAGAACTGGTTTATTTATTCTTCAAACTCATTTTGTTTAGTCAAAAAGCTTTTTTTTCTCCTGACATCTTATTGTGATGTAAGTTACTTTACGTTGCTCTTGGCAGTTGGCGGTTACCATGGCAACCGGTAACTGTCAGCTCCTCCCCCTTTTTTTCTGCTGCCACTTGTATCTGTGGTGTTTATCAGGATCAGCTCTGTTTTCTTTACAAGCATTATATTCTTAACATTTATTTTAGACAAATGTATAGATATAAATAAACATGGTTTCATGTGTAATTACTCCATGTTTTAGAATAAAATAGAATATACTTTATTGATCCCTAACTGCGTTGTTGGCAGGCTACTCCATCCAAAGTGTTAAATATTAGTTAAATACAAATATATAAATTCTATAAAAAAATATATACATAAGTGTGATATATCAAATAAATGGATAAATAAATACCAAGAAACATGCACATGGAAATATTTTAATTTATTAATAAATCTATAAATGAGTATAGACACGTTGCATGTTATTGTTTACATCCAGGAATTTCGCTAATGACCATCCGTAGCCGCCCTGCTGTGGTAGAGCAACTCCGTAAACTAAACCTGGAGATGGAGGTGTTACTAATTTAATTCGATGCGCCGCCACAAAGGGAAAAATAACGCTGAAAAACCGTTGAAGAACAACTCAAAGCCACTCGTATTCCTCTTTTTTCCTCGCTCTGTCGACTATGCTATAAAAAAACTTGTTGCCGTAGCAACTGACTAACAACAACGTCACTAATGTATCAGCATTCAACACCAAAAAACACACAAACATTTACCACACAAAACATTCAGTCCATACACTGCTATGGTTTTAGGTTTGATGTTTATTTTGCGTTTGTGATTAAGTGATTGCTGTGGTAGATTAGCTACCGCTGCTGTTAGCTAAGCTAACACAGTGGTGGTTGATTAGCTAATTGAAACATCTGCTCAACTGACGATCTGTCAGATCTGTGTCGTCTTTATGTAATCATGTGTGGGTCGCCTTTGTTTCCCTGTTTAACTGAAACAGAAAACAGAAAAAACAGAGTCAAGTTAGCATAACTGACCTACTTCCCTCTCCCTCACTAAACATCTCCAATAACTCTTTGAAGAATCTGAATTAATGAGGTACACCAACATTTGATTTCCCTTTGGGATTAATACAGTATATTTGAATTTTCCTGACCTTGTTATCTAGTTGCCAGAGTGCTACAATTAGTAGCAAAGCACTGAGTATACGTCACGTGTAGATTTAAGACTTAGCGCGTCATGTTGACAGCTAAAACCAGCGGTAGCCATCGCGGCTGGCAGCTTTTTGTGACGTCACGCTGCAGCGTGTCTGTTTGTTTGTGTTTTTAACTTCTATAGTTAAAGCTTTTGCAACTGTTAACTGAGAGCCATTGATCGGTGGTAGGAACTGTTTGGGTTTATTTATTATATTGTTTTTATTGTTCAGGGGGAGAAGCTGCTGGATTGATGTTAATTCGATTTTTTCTTTGTAGGTTTTATTTATCTTTCATACAAAGTAATGCTCCAGTTATTAAATGTGTGATAGTTTGTGTGATTTTATTTCCTGTACTAAAAATATCTCTATTACTTGCCATTTATGCTAAAGATAAGATTAGTTATGCGTATTAATGCGATCACAGTCTGTTGCCGTTGGTAACTGTGGGGCAGAAGCTGCTGGACTGATGTTAACCACCAACTTGATTTGTTTTTTCTCTCTTGTTATAAATGCAGTGAACCTGAGTGTTGCTAACCATTAGCAGTGAAGCAGCTCGGATGCAGAGGTGGCAGAGAAAGATGATGAAGATGATGAAGGGGAGGACGCACCTCAGACCCCATACACACACACACACAGAGAGAGAGAGAGAGAGTGTGTTACCGTTCTCTCCAGCTTCAGGACGGATGATTTCCCCGGCTCGTAGTCGAAGATGCTCCTGGGCTCGGCGCGGTACTTCCTGGTGTCCACCTTCTTATCCGGCGGCTCCCACTCGCTCCTGCGGAGGAAGGACAGTCAGAGAGAGAGAGAGACACCGAGAGCCAATCCTTTTCCGGCGGTCTCCATGGCAACCGGCGCGGGCTGAGACGATTTCTCATAAAAAAAAAAACCGTGACGTTTCAACGCGCCTGCCTCCTCCCTCTAACGACGACACGGCAGAAAAATCCAATCTGGGCAGTGATTGGATTACGGACCCGGTGAGAGAAAACAGCTTTTCCCAACAGACGAAAAACAGAAGATTAAATCAGGAACATGCAGAACCAGGGACACTGACAAAACAAAGAGAAACACCAACTGACTTAAATTTTAGAAATCTGATTTTAATCTAAAAATTTTGACTTTTTCTCAGAATTTTGATCTTCTACTTTGAATTTTGACAGAAATTTTGAAATTTTGACTTTAATCTTGGTACTCAAATTTTTTTCTGACAATGTGAGAATTTTGTACATTTTCCCTCCAAATTCTGAGATAAGAAAAAAGTCATAATTCTGACTTTAATCTGAGAATTTTGACTTTAATTTCGCAATTCTGACTTTTTCCTAAATTTTATAATTTGGATTTTTTCTTTGAATTTGGAGATTTAATCTTAGAATTTTGACTGATATTGTAGAATTCTGATTTCACTCTCTGAATTCTGATTTTAACCTTCAAATTTTGACAAATTTTAAAATTCTGACTTGTGTTCTCAGAATTTAGGTCTTTTACCCCCAAACCAAATCTTGTTGCGGTTTTTGGATCACCTTGAGTCCAACTTTCCACCATCTGAGCCAGTTTCTCCCTGAAGTGACTGAAAACTGGCCAGGATGGTCAGAATCAGCCCAGGAACCAGCAGAAAACTGGAAGTGACTAAACAGCAGCAGAAGCTAGCGGTTCTAGTGGATCTACTTCCTGTCTGGTACCAGACCTTCTGGCGGACGGCTTGAGGGACGAGGACCGAGTCGGAACCGGCATCAGCCTCCCTCTGGAGTCCACCAGGTCGTCGCTTTTAGAGCGTGGAACAGTTCTTCCTAAAAACAGATCAAACTGAGCACGATTCTCTGAACAGTTCTCTGAACAGTTCTTCCTAAAAACAGATCAAACTGAGCATGATTCTCTGAACAGTTCTCTGAACAGTTCTTCCTAAAAACAGATCAAACTGAGCATGATTCTCTGAACAGTTCTCTGAACAGTTCTTCCTAAAAACAGATCAAACTGAGCATGATTCTCTGAACAGTTCTTCCTGAAAAACAGATCAAACTGAACAGATTCTTTGTTGCTTCGGACGGATGTTCAGAAAACTCACCATCTTCCAGGTAAACAAACGGGGTTGGACCATCGTCTGAAAAGTAGAAGAAGGAGGAGGAGGAGGAGGAAGAATGTTAAGTTGCTTTTGATAAAACATTTAAATTTGGTCTCATATTAATATTTATTCCTTTTGTGTAAAAAAGTTTGATAACTTTCTTTTAAAACCTAAAAACAAAAATGAAAATGCTTTTTTTAAATTTTAAAATCAAACTATTGTAATGAGCTAAGCTGAATAAGCTTTTGTATTTTTGGGACAAAATATGTTTTAGATCTTTAACCACTGGTTTATTTCTTTACAGTTATTTATATATTTATATTTTGTGTGAGACACATTTAAACTTATTGTTTGAAAAAGCTGTATTGTTTCATAAGAGGCTACACAGGCGGTCCAATTCTAATAAAATAAGATAATCCAAGTAAATATATTAAGTTTATTAAGTTGTCATGTTAAAGAAACGTAAATAAATTAAGTTTGAGAAACAAATTAACTCCTTTTTTTAAAGTTAGAGTTTAATTTTGTTTTTTCAGTGCAGTTTTCTCTGCAACTTAAAACTGCAAAATTTAAATATTGCTGAGTTTCAATATCTGAGGTTTTATTCATTATTTCAACTCTGCATTTATGAGAGAAAATCTACCATGTATCCAGATTTGTGCATCCACTTCTTGTTCTTATGAATCATTAAAGATGCGTGTCGTATAATCCTACCATCCACCTGAGAGAGCCGTTCAAAATGACCAAAAAAAGAAGAGGGAATGCAGACGTCTTGATTTTAAGCAAAAAATACATTTAAAATCTCTAAATAATTCAAAACACATTAAGATTTAAGGTTTTTTTTAGCTTTCCATTAGGTCCAGCATCACAGGATCGCCAACTCAATCGAAGAGCCTCAAATCGAAGCTTTTTACAGGAAGCGTCGCTCGGCTAAAACAGGGTTTGAATTAATAATGAGGCAAAGCACTCCGAGCAATAAAAATATACATATTTTTGTCAAATATTAGTTACAGGAGGATTAACAATTCATGTCCAGACCACTTAAACATAAAATTATTTACTCCACGTTTAAATCTTAGCTTATTTAGTAGAAATAAATATGTAAATAAACCACACTGAACTGTGATTATCTGGCGCTTAAATCCGAGCACTGATAATGAAAAGTACAGAAAATGTTCTGTGGAGCAGCAGCACCACCTAGTGGTCACAACTCAGCACTACAGCCAATGATGAACAATAATTTGAAACGATTAATAACAAAAGGAAAAATAAGAGAAATAAGGACCAAAAGAGAAAAGTTAGGATCTGTGAAGGTGACAGAAAATTTTACAGGAGTGGAGCATCCTGGCCAACAACCTATCTGTGTTTGTGCTGATTATTTAGAGCCAGTTAAATAAATACCTAAACAACCAAATATGGAAAACCTTATAAATGGTGATAAATGTTTAACTAGAGCTTCAGACGGAAACGTCAACATGACTGCAATAATTTAAACAACTAAATGTGATTTTTCTCGTATTATTTCCAATTGCTATACGAGTTTATTGTAATTCTTTAACTATTCAGATGATCATAGGAGCAAAGTTTGGGAATAAATGTGTTTATTTACCCAAAAAAACCCTTTATTTAAGGTTGTTGTAAATGAGATATTGAGCTTTTACATGGACAAAGAATTTAACAGACCAAAATAACACATACAGGATTGTCAGGGCTACTGTAGACAGAAAAAAAGTAATTTTTCACCGAAAAAAAACAAACTCAAAATAATTTTAAGATTAATCATAAATTTTCTAGGAAAAAGTCAGAAATTTCTGAGCTTCAAAAGTTAAAAATTTGCTTGAAAAAACCCCTCTAATTTTTAGAATAATCTCAGACATTTTTGAGAAAAAAATTCCATCTCAGAAATTTCTATTTTTTTTTCTCAAAAAACTGACTTTCTTTAAATTGAAAATTTCAAAGTAAAAAAAAAAAAAAAAAAAAAACTTGGACATTTTTTAGATTTTTTTTAGATTTTTTTTTTTTTGCAAATGTCCAACTTTAGAAACTTAGTAATTTCCAAATTTTCAAAATTTATGAGTATTTTCTGGCAAATTTATGTTTTTTTGGCAGAAATTAAATTTATTTTCCTCATTAAATTAAGATATTTATTCTCATTTTGTGCTCCAGGTGTCCCTCCAAACACTGGATGTCCAACAACAGTTAGTTGCAACAACAGTCTAAACACACAGCAGAACGCTGCAGGCCGATTAGTTTTGATGAATTTAAATGAAATATTGTCATTCGGACGTCGCTGTGTTGTTCATGCTGCAAAGCAACCAAGGTAGATGACCCATGCTAGGTGCTACACGGCTAGCTCCGTCCAGCTAGAACAGTAATTTTTGATCAGTGAAAAACATTCAGTTCTTTCAATTTGAACCAGAAATTGAAATACAAGTTAACACAGAAACAACAAGCAGAAATGAAGATGATGAGGAACAAACGGAGGAAGAGGGGAAAGAAAATCTGATGTTTGTGCGGCTGACACTCAGGAATGCTAACCGGAGAGGAGAGCAACAAGCTGCAAGCCAAGCTGTTTACGGTAAGCATGGATCTAAATATGTTCTCATATATATTACAATATAGAGCTACAAAAAGAGCTAAACACGGTTCAGTTTCACTATAAACATCCATTTATCATCTTCAAATTTGTTTTATTCTGCTTTAGCTCCTGCTTATGGTGTTAACTGACTGCTGCTAACAGCGTTAGCTCCTGCTAACGCTGTTAGCTGCCTCCTTCTAACTGGTGTTAGCTCCTGCTTATGTTGTTAGCTCTTTCATATGGTGTTAGCTGACTGCTGCTAACAGTGTTAGCTCCTGCTTATGTTGTTAGCTCTTTCATATGGTGTTAGCTGACTGCTGCTAACAGTGTTAGCTCCTGCTTATGTTGTTAGCTCTTTCTTATGGTGTTGGGTGACTGCTGCTAACAGCGTTAGCTCCTGCTTATATTGTTAGCTCTTTCTTATTGTGTTAGCTCCCTCCACTGTTGGTGTTTACTCCTGCTAATGTTGTTAGCTCCTGCTAATGGTGTTAGCTCTCTCCTGCTAACTGTGTTAGCTCCTGCTAATGTAGTAAACAGTGGAGCAGAAGCTAATCATGTTTGTTTCAGTAAATATCTTGTTTATAACATGAAAATTTACATTTTTCACATTATCTTCTTATATTTTGTTTATAAACCTGATTTCACTATAACCTACCAGCCTGCATTGCGTTTATGAGAAATATAGTAAAAAATACAATTTTCTTTAAAGTAATTATGAATTCTTACATATCACAAACTAAAACATTTGGGTTAAAAGGAAAATAACAACATCAGCTTATGTTTATTTAAATTTGAACGTTTTTGTCCAAATTTACCCGAAATAAAATAAACGTCTGGCTGATCCTCCCCAGCCGCATTGAATCAGTTTAATGTTTGTTTTTGTGGCTGGAGGCTCTGAGGTTTGGACAAACACCAGAGAAGGTTTACTAAAGCGTTTCTGTGTTTCTGCAGACTGGAGGAACCGGAGCTGAAAATGGCTGCAGATTAGTAAAAGCCAATGAGAGCGCGGCTGCCGCCATCGGTACCTTTTGGGGTCATGCGAATGTCAAAGGTCTCGGGGAAAATGTAGGTGGGGCGGTAGGGGTTTTCCTCAAAAGGCTCTGAGCACAATGAGACAGAGGACATGAGGGACAGGGACACACGCTGGACGGCAACAGGGACACAAAGCCGACGGCTCAGGAGGACGGACTCACCGGGTAACTTATGGATCTGTTTGAACATGGTCTTATACCAGTCCTTGGACTTTTCAGTGTTCTGAAATTAAAATGTGAGAAATTAGAAACAGATCATGTAACGATCACAATGACAAGCAGAACGCACTGCAAAAACAAATATTACCAGGTACATTCTGTAATTTCTAGTGAAAATATTTCTGGACACTTGAAATAAGATAAAACTAACTTACAAGTAACTTTTCAGTTTAAGTTAATAAATCCTTAACATTGATGAACAAAGTGCTAGTTCCATTATTTCACATATAAGTAGACCTGCTACATAACATTTTGTGGTAAAATTATAATATTGTTGTTCTGTGACCATTTTCAAGTAGTATGACTTTAATAGCATAAGAATATATTGTCAAAGATCAATTAACTTTAAATTCCACTGAACATTTAACTCTGGGGCAGGAAGACATTGTGAATATCAAAAATAAATCAATAAACAATAGAAACAAAAGAGAAAAACAAGAAATCATGCAAATGTTTAAGTTAGTTTTAATTTATCATGATTAATTGATTTATAAGACATTTTTCCTTTGTTAAAAGTGGAACTATAACTTTTTCATCAATATGAAGCATTTATTAACTTAAAATAACCTAGTTTAAATTGATAAAAATTGCTTTAAAGTCAGTTTTGTTCCAAGACATTTACACTGTAAACCAGACCAAAAACACTTGGTAAGACTTTGTTTTTGCAGTGTAGTCATCAATAACAGAAGATTAACTGGTAACCCTGATGGAAATATGTCTGTTTTCCACAGAGGAGTAAAGAAAACGTGGTTTCTGTGAACAGAAGGTCTTTATTAGTCCGAAGTGAGTAAATCTGTCTCCATCAGACAGAGGCTGCTCACCCGAACAGGCACAATGGGTTTGCTTATGGGGCCGCGGACGGGGGAGTGCAGCGCCAGCCGCAGCCTCGTCCCGTCCATGTCAGAGCCTGGACTCACGGAGTCCCTGCTGGGACCGGGGCCTTTGTCCGGGTCCGGCTCTGAAAAGCACAGCAGACCGACCGGCATGAGAAACAGACACCCAGGAGAACATTAAAACCCTGGACTTCATGCAGATCAGGCAGTTTCAGAAGCTGCTAGATTCATCCCAAGCTGACATTTTAAACGTTTTTTCTGTTAAATCTAATGATTTAACTCTAAATTTAGCCTCACCAATAAAAATAATTTTTATTCACTTATATGGTATCACATTATAAACGTTTCGTATCAGCCAACACTGATAACTGTTGATCAGGTTTATTTTGTTTTTAATATCATTATTTTTAAGCAGTTAGGAGGCAAAGTGGTGAAACATTAAACTGCTGCTGTGCAAGTTACTCAACAGGTCGTTGCTAGGTAACCAAAGAGTGAGTGAGTTGCTAGGCAACTCAGTTGCCTGGCAACTGGTGGAATCAACGAGTCAGTTGATTCCACCAACTTCCCTGTTTAGCTACCAGTGAAGCTGTCCGTCTTCAAATCCATCAAACGTTTGTGGTACGTTTGTGCTGCTGTTAAAGATGTTAATAAAAAAGCTTCCAGAGGTCATCAGAGGTCATTATCAATCTATTTGAAGCAAAAGTAGCACAAACATAGCCCAGTTCATTCGTATCAAATTTGTTTGATATTGTACATGTGAGTATGGGCAGCTGACCTCTCATGACCCCTGATGACCCCTGATGACCTCTGGAAACTTTTTTTAATAGTATTTTTTAAAAAGATAGCGGCACAAACAAAACATTTTACATTACAAATGTACCACAAACATTTACCAATTTTGTTGGATTGGACTGATGCTGGGGCTGGTTGACCTTTAACCTTTAAACCTTCATTAATATCTTCAAAGCAAAAGCAGCAAACAAAACAAATTGGAAAAATGTAGTCAAGTTGACTGACATGAAGATCTAGCAAGCTTTTTTATCTATATACTCTAGCAAATAATTAATCAATTGCTACTTTAATGCACCAATTGCACCAAAATTGGCGCTGGTTGACCTTTTATGACCTCCGGATACATTTGGTAATGCCTTTAACATTTTTCCTGCACAAACGTCTGACACTAATTTTGTTAGATTTGAAGAAAATGGGGACCAACTTCACTCAGGCAACAGATGAAAAACAACAAATATCGTGTTATTGAGCTCAAATGCCTATTTATTCAATAATTCAGCAGCAAAAAGGCTTCAGGATGGAAAATGTTGCTCATTTTGTTTTCAGTTAACCTGCAATTATCTAAATATACCACAACTATAATTTAATGGTTTTTGTCACAAATCCAAGCTGCTGCACAGAGGAGAATAAATGAAGTATGACTGCAAAACATCTTAAATATTTCACAGCTGTTGGGTCTGCATGGCAGTAACTGTTGCCATAGGTGTGTGAATGAGGCACATTATGGCGTTTATTACGGCGGATGAGTGAGAAATGTTTCTGTGTTCATGTCGTCCAACATGGACGCTGCAATCAGAACGGCGCCGCCGCCGTGTGAAAGCAAACAGAACCTCTCAGTTCTGGCTTTCACATGTCAGGACTTCGCAGAAATAATCTCATCTTTCAATCTGATCTTAAGCTGGCAAAAACACAGCAGATTCCACACCGACTGTTTATAAAACAAAAGAAAACGGAGGAAACAAACAAACCTTATAATCTATCAATTATTCTGACAAATAATCGATTAATCGGATAAGAAAAAAGCACATTCCACATATTTTTCATTTACTTTTCATTTTATACAACTAATTTAGCAATGTATTTCTAAAGTTGTATAAAATGGATTAAAGGTTAAATTAAAAACATGCAAAATGTGCCAATTTTTATCCAATTAATCAAATATTAACCGATTAATCAATTACTATAGCCGTCATTAGCTTCTGCCCTGCACACTTGTGTGCTAACCCAATCTGTGGGGGGATTAGAAAAGTCCATCATCATCATCATCATCATCATCATCATCATCATCATCATCATCATCATCATCAGACTGCTGCATTCCTCAGGCGCCTCTGACTCCAACACTCGCTCAGTAGGTGGAGAATGTGAAAGTGACCCTCGGACGGTTTCCAGCATCACTCTGCCTGTCAGCTGGTTTCATTCCCACAATGCATTCTGTTCTGGCGCCAAACGTTCCCCAGGTGAGCATCCTGTCTGGTCTGCAGCCTCAAATCCAACAAACTGGCATAAACTCCGTGTCCTCAAACCAACTCAAATCGTTTCAACAGTGTTCCTGCTTTTATCTCAGCTGAGGAACAAACATTCAGCAGCAGCTGATACTGGCGCCACAGGCTAACAGGAAGAGGAGGAATGTCTTCTGTAGGAGAAAAGTGAAAGTGAAACCAAGTTCCTTGTTTATGTGCACAAACCTGGTGAATAAAACTGATTCTGATGTAAATGAACACATGAAACCTGATTGGTTTGTTTACATCATGTCGTTCATAGATCAGCGTTTCTGTTCACACTCCATGTCAGCAGAGGACAGAAATTCTCCTTTTACAACAAATCAATTAATCGCATTTTAAAGTAAAATAATTTCCATTTGTATAATTTCTTGTTTTTCTATTTTTTCTCTCTTTCTACCAAAAACTGGAGGATAAACTGTTCAGTTTGGTGTTTTGGTCTCAACGGGCCCAACTGTTTGGGGCCACAGAAATATTTTAAAACAAACTTTTTGTGCCTTTTCTATCTGCTCAATAAACTAAAGTAACACTTTAAATAGTTGTAAATACAAAACATAGAAAAGGTTTTGCATGATTGCGTAAAACAAAGGTTTCTCACTTCGGGGTTGATTGTCTCCTTATTTGGGCCGAATGCTTTGCGTTTAGTAAACGCAGGTCGGTGTTTAGTTACTCCAGATTAAAGACGAATGCAGAAACGTCTTGATAATTTTTTAAGATGTTTTTCTCTGTAGAAAATTTTGCTCTACAAGATGAAAAAAGCTTGCATTGAGGTCAGGGGGCCGCACAAAATCCCTCAGAGGGACGAAAATGGCCCCCGCGCCGCAATTTGGACACCCTGGGCCGACAGTTTTTGCCCGTTTTCCACCCTAAGAAAACAAATGTAGACACGTCTCTGTGGTCTCTGTGTGCAGAAGATCTAAGTTTCTGCCTGATGAAAATGGTGAGTGAATGTGCTGCTGAAACCGGAGCGCATACCTTCGAAGTGAGGCGGATTCTTTTGCTGCTCTGTGGCGAGAGAGAGACAAACGGTGAAAAGTGACTCAGCAGCCAAAGCTGAAGTGTGAAAGCATCAGTTGGGTTAGAGACGCAGAAGCAGAACGACAAACGTGCCTCACAAGTTGGTGACGGGTCAGAAACTGCAGCTCCTGCTGCGGCTCACCTCTGTTGTGCTGCAGCAGGACGATGGTGGGGTTGACTGAACTGGTGCGCGGATAAACACAACCGGGAGCCAAGGGGTCGACGTGCAGAGCATCTGCAGGAGAAGCAGCTTCGTTTTCTCTTATGCTTCTGGGTGAAAAGGCCTAAGAAACACAGAAAAAGCAGGTATGTTTCCATAAAGCTGGTTAAACGAGGCGAAGCGGACCGAGGTGAAGTGATCCTACCTGGCGCTGGCTGCTGCTCTCAGGAGGTAAATGAGGCGCGTTGCTGCTGCCGCCCTCGGCCGCTCCTGCTTTGGATCCGTCTCCATTAATCTGGCCGGTCCAGCTGCCTGAAACGAGTCCAGAACGCTGTGAGCGCGGCAGCCTCTGCTGCAGCAGGACAAACACTGGGGGAGGCGCTGAAAGGTGTGGCATGTCAGTGAACCACAGAAGATAAATACAGTGGAGGATCAGGGGCATTTCACAAGAAAAAGACAAGAAAAAGGTAAATATCTGCCCAAAAAAAATCACATTTATAGACAAAAAAAAAATATTTCTGACTTTGAAAAGCTACAAAATAAATCAGAAAGTTTTAGATTGATCTCAGAAAATTTGTAGAAAAAGATCGGAAATTTCTGAAATTTTGCTGGAAAAAAACTCAAAACTTTTAAATTAATCTCAGAAATATTCTAGAAAAAATAGGAAATTTCTGAATTTGAAAAGTATAAAATTTTCTACAAAAACGTTAAAATTTTTAGATTCACCCCAAATATTTTCCAGAGAAAACAAGGAAATTTCTAAGCTTGAAAAGGTAAAAACTTTCTAGAAAAAAAACTGAAATTAATCTCAGAAATTTTCTAGAAACACGCTGATATTTCTGAGTTTGAAAAGTCAACAATTTTCTTGAGAAAACTCTAATTCTGAGATTAATCTAAAATTTTCTAGAGAAAGCATGAAGATTTCTGAGTTTGGAAAGTGAAACATTTGCTAAAAAAAATTTAATTAACTTGGATCAATCTAAAGAATTTTTCTGAAAAAAATAAGCAAATTTCTAAATCTGAAAAGTCAAAAAACTGCTAGAAAAAATCTGATGTTTTGAGATTAATCTCAACTTGTGAATTTTAAAAGAAAGAAAAAATAGACTTTTCAAACTCAGAAAATTTCTGTTTTTTCCTATAAATTTGTTTTTGCTGTTATTTACTCCTCTCTTAAAATGCCGTTGCAGATTGTTGCTGTTGCATGTCCTCCGTTCTTTCCTTTTCTGAGCTTCTTGCACAGAAAAGTGGAAAAAAACAAGATTCTCCCACAATCTCTGAACTTTGTGAGGAGAACAAAAAGCCTTTTCAGTCGGATGCAAAGATCGTTTGTTCCTTTTTAGTGCCGCTGCGCAACAATTAAAGCGCCTCCCTGTTTCCAGTCCGGTTCTGAAGGGCTCTGAGCAACAAACGGGCCCACAGCCGGAGCGCAGCGTGGGCAGGAAGAACGCTCTCTGACATTTGCATGAAAATATGAGCAATTGGTTCTGAGCGTCTGGGTCAGAGCTCAGCGAAGCCTCTACAACATGATGAAATGTCATCTTCTGCACTCAGTCATGCGATTATTTCCCCACGCTAAATATTGTTTCATCACGCTCAGAGCTGCAGTGAAAAACCCGACATACTTGCAGCTGTGATGACATTCGGCTCGTCGTCGTCGTCGATGTGGACGAGGGTCGCCCTCAGGGTCACCACGCCTTTCCCTTTGCACACTCTGCTCGGGTCCAAATCTGAAAAAGGTTCATCCCAATGAAAACGAAGCGGCTTCAGAACCGGGATTGTTTCAAAGCTGCAGGGAGTTCCTGGAATAGATCCGCCTCATCAGAACCAGGCCATCACATTAAAACGCTAATTAACACAAAGTTAGCTGCTGAGCCGGAGCAGATGGAGGCTCAGGTAAAGACGGAAAAACAACTTTAAACAAAAAAGTATTTTAATAAAGCAGCAGGATGACCTCACACTGAAAAAAACAGAAATCAAACATTTAATTCAACTGCATTTATTGAGTTTGGGGGAAAAAAAACTGAATATTGAAGAAGTATTGATCAAAAGTGCAAATTAATCACTAATTTCAAATATGAATTGATGTCACTATGAGTAACACAGAGAGCGATAGTTCCTTTATTATCACTAGATCATAAAATCACAGCTTGTATGAAACATGACCTCAGTTTGACCCCAGTTTGACCTCAGTTTGAACTGCTGTAGTGAGTCAGACTCAATAAAGATTCCTGTTAAATTTAGCTAAAAAATGCTAATATGGGTTAGCAGAGAAAGTAGGCTGCATTTCTGTCTTAGCTTTAGATAAAAGCTACATTAGCTAAGCTAACTGTGCTAATTAGGCAGCAAGTATTACATTAAACATCTCTGCTATTTATCTTAGTGTTACACAGAGGTGGATAGAGCACTCAAAAAATGTTTTTATTTAGCCACTTAAATACATTAATAGATAAAAACCCAACTGATTAAATGTCTTTTATCAATAAGAAAACAAACATTTTTGTGTCTAAAATGCAATAAAGTAGCATTACTTAGTGAAAACTCGATCACTGGTAGCAAAGGATGCAGCTAAAACAAACTTCTAAAATCAATGTGAGAAAAGCTCGTCCTGCTGGACTTAAAATCAATGCAGTGTAATGATACGGCGATTAAAATTTCTAATATTATCATTGCTGAGTTTGGCTGGACTACTGCGCTGTGTGCTGTTCTTTCAGGAAATGGCCTCGATTAGAGTCTGTATACTCCAGTTAAAGATTAATCTAAAACTAAATTAGTTATTTCAACAGCTGATTCATCTGATTAATCGTCTCAGCTCTAAATAAAACCACGCAGTTTGCTAAACTCTACATGTCGACATTGGAAACCATGAAAGACAACACAAACCTTCTCCTTCCTTTTAAAACAAGATACTCACATTTCAATAAAATATTCAATATTTTTCTACATTTCTGACACAATAGCTTCACTTTTTGAATTGAATAAAAATGTTTACAGTGCTAGAGTTTGGAGAAAGTAAAGGGAAACATCACCTGCAGAGGGAATCAGATCAGGAGAACCTTTCATGGTTGTTAAAGGAGTAATCCTGACGGCGCTCACTGCTCTGGGACCTGATCCTCAACAATCAGACAGAAGACAACAAGAAGGCCACATTTCAATGAGTAAACAGCACATCATCAGTTACAAACAGAAATCTGTACAGGCTCTAATCAGGAATGGTGTTTTTAGAGAAATCAGGCGGATTTACTGCGAGTTGAGCTTGTGCTGCCCTCTGCTGGAGAGCCCTGCAAGAGAAACAGAGAAAAGCTTCAAACAGAGGAGGCAAAATAAATAATAAGAGAAAACAACCACATCCAATTTATATCTCACTGCGTTTTTAAAAGAGTCTCATAATTTACAGCTGGAGAAAAATCCATCTTTGAGTCTAAATTTAATAAAAATAGATTCTGTATCATTTCCTCCCGAAACTGGAGAACAAAAATATTACTCAAGTAAGAGTAGCACTACTTAAACATATTTTTACTCAAGTACCGAGTAACTCATCAAATTATCAGTTATTTACTATTTAAAATGACCTTATCAGATGGACCAAAACCTAAAGTTAAGTGGAAATTTTGGTATTTTAAGAAGCAAAATGAAAATAATTCATACAAAAAAAAAATCTGATAAAAAACAATTTGTTCAGTTCAGTTTATTTAAATAAAAAACGTATAAAACTTTAACAAAAACTGCAGGTGAGTGTCTGAGTCTGGTGAGTTTTTGGTTTGTTTGTCATTCAGTGGGTAGAAAATCCAGAAGTTTTACTCAAGTAAGAGTAGAAATACTTCATAATAAAGTTACTCAGCGTAGTAGAAATACTCCTAAATACATTTTTTCAAAAACATTACTCAATTAAATGTAGTTGAGTAAATTTAACTCAATTCTCTGGGCAAACATTGGTGGTCCATGAAAAGTTTGAGAGGTTTTTCCCCTGAATGAGCGCACAATATTTCCTTTACATGCAGATTATTTTAAGAGCAGATCTCCCAATGTAATCTGACGGTTAGAAGCCCTGAAGTCTTGTTCTGGTTGAATCTGCTCCTCCATGTTTAAATGTGTCTCTGCAGTAAAAACAGGAACGTTGCAGTAAACATGCAGTGGAGCAGCAACACCACGGCGGTCGCTCAGGAACACGTCGGCCTCCGCTTGTGTTCGCCTGATTTAGGAGTCGCTCTCTTTCACAACGCCAAGAAACGGGCCAGTCGAGGTGCAGACACTCAGAGTCACGCATGGATACAAAAACACCAACTGGGTTTTCTTCAGGAGAGCCGAACTAAAAACGGACAAAGTCACCAGCTAGAACTAAAAAATAATTCATATTAAAGCAAGATGGGAAAGAGAGGGCAACTTAATAACAGAAGAGGAACAAGCAATAATATGGAAATATTAGTGGCCCTGTAATAAATCAGTGGCGTGGAAAGAATTTGGATGTTTATGATTCCTTATCACACCGGCTCAGAAATGCCACTGTGATGGAAATCCTCGTATTATTTGAGAAAATGCAGAAATCAAAATGAAAACCATTGTCAAGTTTTTTGGGACCATCTAATTATAAAAGATCACTGCACCGCAAAAACACAAAATATTACCAAGTAATTCTGGTTGAGTTTCTAGTGAACATATCTTAGTTCACTTCAAATGAGACAAACTAACTTAAAAATATTTGTTTAGCAAGAAGATATACAAACTTGTTTTCAGTCAATAATTCCTTTATATTATTAAAATGTATTTGTTCCACTGGCAGATTATTAATCCTATAAAAAGACATCTGTTTCTATGTTATTAGGGAAATAATCTGCCAGTGGAACTAGACCTGGGTTGCTAGGCAACGCTTGGCTGGCGTTGCTAGGTAACGGCGCAGGGCTAGTTAACCTGCCAGTGGAACTGGAACTTTTTCATTAATATTACAGTTATTTTCTTAAAACAAGCTCATATAGTTTGCTGAAAAGTTACTTGTAAGTTAGTTTTGTCTTATTTTGAGTGTTTATCATAGTGAACTGATCTACTTTTCTTTTTTCTAAAGGACTGTATTGTAAAATTTGCTTCCTTGGGAATCAATAAAGATAAAAATTACATCTGCTTCAAACATTAGCACTTTGTTGCTCCTGTGGGTGTGAGGCTGTTGTTCTGCCTGCTCCATGTTTACGAAGCGCAGTAAATAACCTGCAGGAGTGACGCTCCAGCCGGAAACCTCCAACAGGCCTGAATGGACGAGGGGAAAATGGGAGCGACTCCAAAACGGCCTCCAGGGGAAAATCTCTCAGCCTTCACGCTGAGCCATCCCTGAGAATAAGTGTATTTATTTTTCCTCCCTCTAATAAAATCAACTTGCTTCCTGACCCCCAGCAGCCCAGAGAGTCGATGCACCGCTGATCTCATGTCCTAAATAAATAATAAAACATTAAGAGGCATTCCTTCCTCAGCTGCATCCTGACATGAACCCAGAGACGTTGGGTTTACAGCACAGCGCCGTTCAACTTATGGGAGATAAAAAGACGATGACAGCTTGCAGAGTTTGGTTGGCCATGTAAACACAGGACAGCAGAGATCCCACAGGGCCTTTTTAGGAAGACGCACTGGGGAGCAGAACGCCATCCATCCGTCCTGCCTGGTTCTGGTCGGGCCAGAACAAACAGCTGAATCCAGCCAACATGAAGCAAAATTCACAAAATGTAATGTCAGTATTTATAAACAAGACAGTTGATGGAGTCAATTTGCTTCAATGCGGGAAGATTTTACTCATCTGTGTGGAAAAATGTTATAATAAAGGTGCAAAAGTCACAACCTTCAGAACCACTTAGGGTGTTTTCACACAGAATAACCCAGCAGATTCAACTGGGAACTAAAATTGCAACTTTTGTTACATTTTCAGCTGCTGCGGTTCAATTTCACGCTGCACCGACTCAAACAAACCGAGCCAGGCTGTCACAATAACACATTTGGGTGGATAAAAAATTGTCCCAGAAATTATTGCGATAAACGATAATAATTTTGAGATCATTTTCAAGTAATATAATGATAATGACACAATTATTAAAGTTTTCCCTCTCAAAGACTAATAAAATTGTAATTTTGTACAGAACACTTGAACTGGAAAACATTTTAAATATCCAAAATAAAACAAAATAAACAAAAAGGAAATAAAAACAACACATAAGAACACATAAGAAAGTGGAGTATGAAGTCTCTAAACAAGATTGCCCTTCAAAAAATATTAGTCATCAGAATAGAAATTATCATTTTAATATATCTTGTGAATAGTTGATTAATTGCTTCTTGCAACAGGCCTAAATCAAACCTATTCAGGTTTTCAAAGGAGGGCGCTACACCAAGAACCACTGAAGGAAACGACACAAAACCCTTTGAAGAAGACACCGACTGCAACTTCCTTCATCACAAAAAGTAAACAAAAATGGAGCAGAGTCATATTTTAGTGGATTTCTATTTTGTTTTGGTAAAAGACCACGAGTTATTTCTCCCGCTAGTTTCAGACTAGCAGGTTTGTTTTGCATGTATTTACCTAGAACGTCTTGCACTGTAATCCGCTTCCTGCTGTTGGACCTCTGATCCGCTTGACGTTCACATACATACATTCGAACCACGCCAGAGTTCACTTCATCCGAACCAAAACTGAGGTTTTTATGTGGACCAGAGTTCACTCTTTTGAGTTCAACTGAACATTCACCTTTCACCAAATGAACCAGATTTTGTAGATAAACGGACTGGAGTTTGATTAAAGCGGATTAAACATGGCTTTAATGCTTCAAAGGAAGAGAATAGATAATGTGTTTTATAAAAAAATAAAGATGGATTTGTAGGAACCTTTTATAAAATATCCCAAATAGGGAGTCACCTATATTAAAATTTGGGCTGATTTTGGTACCTGATATTAAAGGTGACGTACTCTACTTCCTTGAACAGGTTAGGATACTTCTATGGGATATATCAAATATATTCATTACATTTTTTCTACAAAATCATTCTTATATAATGACATTTTAAAACCAGCTGACCAAATGTCTGGGAGTTCCGTTTGGGTTGCTAGGTAACGGGCGGAAGGTCGCTGGGGTTGCTAGGCAACGGGCGGAAGGTCGCTGGGGTTGCTAGGCAAAGGGTGGAAGGTCGCTGGAGTTGCTAGGTAACGGACAGAAGGTCGCTGGGGTTGCTAGGTAACGGACGGAAGGTCGCTGGGGTTGCTAGGTAACGGACGGAAGGTCGCTGGGGTTGCTAGGTAACGGGCTGGGTGTCGCTGGGGTTACGAGGTGAGAGGCAGTTTCTGCTGAAATTCAGAAGGTTTTTTTAAAGGGCTCAATTTCCAGATATCAAAAAACATTCATTGCCAAAACTGGCAGATTTTTGGGTTTTTAAGCACTTGGGCTGTTTTTAGAAACAGTAGAAACCCAAAAGGAGGCACAAAAAGTGTTCAAAATTTGAATTTTCCATAATACGTCCCCTTTAATATTGCTATTATGGCTGAAAACCAGTATTTACAGATATTCTATATATTGTATTGTATATATTGAATCAGAATAAAACTGAAAAACCTTCAAAGGTTTACTCAAACTTCTCGACTGAGTTATTTATTGCTGAATCAAACAGATGCCAGATAATTTGCTCTGTGTCTCGTTTTTGCCACCTCTCCCGAACAAACAGAACCATCCTGCTGAATGCTTTCGGGTCCAACAGAAACATCTTTCCAAAACAAACATCTCCCAAAGGCAGCGGCCAGCTAGCAGACATTTCCTACCTGATGATGAGAACAGAAACTCCTCGGCCCGAGAACATCGGCTCCTTCTGGAGCTCCGGGGGATTTCTGTCCTGTCTGGGCGGGACCGTCCCAGTTCCGACCTTGACCCTGGCTATCTTGGAGGTTCTGTTTGTTTTTCCCAGGAGACGCGTCCAGATAGACCTGTCACCACATGCCACCTGGGAATGTGGCACCCACTCACCAACTGTGCAGGGCATCATCGAACCGCTCCCTCCCACTCGACATGCAGCGGGACGGGGCAGCGGAGGACAGGCGACTGGAAGTCCTTCTGACTCCCAATGGACACTTTGGTGTGAGAGAAACGCTTTGCTGAGGTCAGAGGTCAGAGAGCGGACGGTTACCTCATGTACTTTTTCTTGACTGTCCTCTGAAGATAAGTTAATTTCTCAACGGTTTTCTAATGATTTAATTTTCTAATGATTTTCTTGAGATAACGAGTTGCGTTCCCAATAGTTTTCTCAAGATAATGACATAATTTCCCAATCTTTTTCTTGAGATAATGAGGTAATTTCATCTTAACGAGGTGTGTAGACTTTTGAGAGCCAGTTTCATTTCATCCACATAAATCTCTGAAGCAACTGTCTACATGTGTAGACATACTTCATATTAGGACTGCAACTAATGATTATTTTAGTAATCAATTATTTCATGTATTATTCTGACAGGTAAACGATTAATCAGATGGAGGAAAGTGGTTGGAGTAGTCGTCTTGTAATTGGAAGGTCGTAGGTTTGACACGTCGATGAGACTGACCGATCACGTCATCGCTCCACATTTGCAGTTAACAGTAGTCACACCAATATTGCGACTTTCTTGTTATATTTAGCAACATTTTAGTAAAAAAACTGGTATCAGCCAAAATCGGACTCAGCAATCGTTGCAGTCCTAGTGTAAATCGCTTTGAGTGGTTAAAATGACTGGAAAATATAAGTTCAGTCCATTTCTGAGTGGAACATATTTACATTTTTTTCAATTTATTTGCAAAATGTTTATATTTTTTGGCTTATTTAAACAACTGGCCTTTTTTGGAGTTTGAATACTCCAGGTAACAATTAGTCAACTACTAATTAGGCTGACGATTATTTCTGAAAATCGATTAATCGTTGTGTCCCTACTTAATGTGTCTGTAGGTAAAATGCCGTCTTTTCTGAGCTGATGTCTTCTAATTAAATGAAGCAAATCATCCTCCACATTTCCGCTGTTTGCTCTGACAGCTAAGCAAAGGCGAAGCTGTGATGTGTGTCACACAGGGGGTCCCTGTGTGAAACATCCAGCGGCTCCCGCCACACCGCGCTGCGTCAACACAAAGGAGCTCTCATCGCACGCTGCACTAGAGAGAGGTCGTTACATAAGCCCGTTTGACTTCTGCTTTGTCAACAAACGGCAGAGAGGAGAAGCTGAGCAGCGCTGCGCTCGATCTCACCATCAGAGCTCCAAACATGGCTCGAACGTGGCGCTGCAGAGCCGGAGCTTTATCCCCCTAATGGAGAAGAGACCCCCACCGACGCTGCCGGCTCTCTTCCATAAACAGCTTCCACACTCGGCAGCGGCCTGGGATTCTGCACATTCCTGAGGCGAAGCTATTTGAAGTTCATTTCAAACAACTGCAGCATAAAAGGAAGTGAATGTAAGACACAGACAGCAGGAAAACACCTGTACGGCTGACAGCAGCTCACACAGCCAGAAGGTCGTTCTACACACCAAACTTCACACATTTTCTCACGTTTTGTGGTTTTCAAAATATTTTCTGAAATTTCTGGTCCATATTTTCTATCAGCTGCTTTTAATCTAATTAGGCCTGCTGGGCGATAAATCATCCCAGAATTTACAGCGATAAACGCTAATATTATTTTGACACCATTTTCTAGTAATAACAGTAATAATGACAAAACACATTCCATAAACTTTAAATTCTAGTAAGGAACTGGAAGACATTTTAATTGTCCAAAGTAAATAAACAAAACAACAAATAAAACAAATAATCAAATCAATTAATCACAACTGAAACAAGCTCAATAATTTATCGTTTTTCTCTTTTCCTACCAAAAACTGGATGACAAAAGTCTTCAGTCTGGTGCCTTGGTGTCCACTAGCCCTTTTTTCGAAGGACAATTTTGTTTACAGACACTTCATAATTCATTTTATTTGTTATTTTGGATATTAAAATATCTTTCAGTTCCAGTGAAAGATGTTTCACTGGAACTCTAAGTAACTTAGAATTTAAAGATTATTCATCTTTGATAATGCGTTCTTGAATTATTATTATATTTATATTACTTGAAAATGGTCACATAGCAACAATATTATCGCTTATCACAATTACTTCTGGGACAATTCCAGAAAAATTTGTTATCACGACAGGCCCATATCTATATATTCAAGTCTTTGAGAATATCAGCTACACATTCATAAAGTCACTACGTTTTTAATTAGCCAGTTACATCATATTTCAGGAAAATATTCCAAGAAACGTCTACTGTTCCAAGAAAATAGGTCCTATTTAAAGGAAAAGCAAACCCACCCACAGCTAACAAAGACGTGTCTCTGAGTGCCTGCAGAGGCTGATAAGCCCAGATGCTGCACAGAGAGAGAGATCACTTAGCCGAGGGCGAGGGAACGTCCTGCAGAGAGCCGCACATCAAACTTTCTCCTCCAGCCTGCTTGCAGCTTGCATGGTCGGCTTTTAGAGGCAACACCAAAAGAATCCCAATGAGCTGACAGTTTACAGAAAGTGATGAATCCTCCAGAGCAAATGCTCCAGGCTGCAGGCCAAGAGTGAGGATAAACACTGAACTGAATATCTAAGTAGCTCTCCACTCTCTTTAGAGGGTTCACAGAGTGAAAAGTTCAAAATGAGAAAACGTCAGGCACAGGCAGAGCACTCAAAAACTGTACTCAAGGAAAAGTAGCACTACTTCAACATATTTCTACTCAAGCAAAAGTAAAAGGTAGCCGTCCAAGAAATACACAAGTAAGAGTAGAAAGTATTTGGTAAAAAGGCGACTCAAGTACTGAGTAACTGATCAAACTGTAATTTATCGACCAAATATAAAGTTCTGTGAAAATTCTAGTATTTTAAGGACTAAAATAAAAATAAGTCACAAACGACGCAATTACAAAATAACAAAATAAGGAAAAGACACATATTTCCAAATTAACTTCTCTAAATATTAAACTTTAACAAAAACTGCAGGTGTGTGTCTGCCTGCTGAATTAGTGCTTAAAACATGTTTGTTTTTCATTCAGTGGGTAGAGAATCCAGAATTTCTCTGCAACTCTTACTTGAGTAAAAATATTGCTACTCTTATTTAAATAAGAGTAGCAATAGTTGCTCCTAAAAGTTTTTTTTTTAAAAACTTTACCCGAGTAAAAGTAACTGGGTCAATGCAACTAGTTACTACAAAAAAACTCTGGGATCAGGAATGCAAACAGTTAATCGACTTATAGTCGATTAATTAAAATGGCACTCATCAATGACGTCAAAGTACAAAATTTAGAACGTCTCACCGCAGCCATTTTAGTTTTGGGCAAACAAGAACAATCAGCCTGTGTTTTGGAGGAAACGTCTGTGCACAGCTGATTTAGTTTGTGATCGACTGATTTGGGTTATTCATGTGTAACTTAATACCAACTAATACCAACTAATAGCTGTTTGCCAACCGCAAATAAACTCAACATTAAGAACAATTTTATATGACAACCAATTGGTGAAAGCTGCACACGGCAATGTTGCTCATAGGAGATCTTATCGATTCAAAGGCCTTTCCGAATTGATATTTAATTGGAAAACTAAACCGCAAATCTAACCCTAACCTACCTACACCGATTGCCGAGTAGGGTAGGCCAGGTAAGCCCAGACAGCTTAGTGCTAGCGAGTGCAAGCTACCATAATGTCCGTAGCCAGAAAACTTCCTACCTCCCAACCAACACTGCCTTCTTGCCGCTCACTTTGAGTTTCTACCATCGTTTAAGTTTCTCTGAAACAAAGTTGCCAAGACGTTCAATCAATTAACCAATAACATCCGCTTCACCTCTTTTTAGCGTCGTAGCTTGGCCGCCATCCAGCAGAGGGCGCCGCTGGTCAACCTGAAGCAGAGAGTCCGTTGATACAGAAACTGAGATGGCGTCCGTTCCAGCAAGGGGTAAGAAAAACTGTCCAAACCGAGTCCGATGTGGGATGTAAAATGCACTTTATGCGGTTCTGTTATGAAATATCCACTCGACAAGTTTCCTAAGTTTAACTTTAATAAACTTAGCCGAGCTACGAAGGAGAGGACGTGGTGACAGGAAGGCAGAGGAGGGGGAAGGTAACATGGAAAAAAAAACATGGCGCCAGTAGTGACGGTTGATTTTGAGAGTTAAAGCTCTTGATGGAGCGAAGTTTTAGCATTCCTTTAACCACAACCACAGACAATACTTCTATGAATATTTCTCTGATCATGCGGGATCAAGTGTGTCGCATATTTTATTATTTTAGTCCTTTAGTTATTGTCATATGTTATAAATATAGGTAACCCTTCATCTCAGGTCCAGCAGGTTGACTTCACAACAGACACACTAAGATTCACTATTCTAACGAGAAAAAATCAATTTGCTTAACATCAGACCTGTCATTTCTGCCCCACTGTTATGGACAGAAACTGAAAAAAGGGACGATGGATGAGTTGTCGGTTGCTGGTTGCTATGGTAACCACCAATCGTCAATACCATAATATAATAAATGTCAGGAGAAAATAGCTTCCTGATGAAACAAAATGAATTTGAAGAATAAATTAAGCAATTTTGTCAAACTTCATAATGTTAAAATAAAATGAGTCTAAGTTAAATTTTCTGTTTCAGCCAGTATTTACAGCGGACACAAAATTGTGGTAAATGTTTTTTTTATTTTTTATTGAGCATATTATGAAAAATTTAGCACTTCCTGTTGCAGTAAGACGGTTTGTAAAAAACAAAATAGCTGCATCAATTAATCATTAGTCGATTTATAAGGTCAATCAACTTTAGATTAATTCTTTAATCGATAACTTGCATCATCATTGCAAGGGTTTATTTAAAATATGGAGCTTAATTTAGTAATATGAGAGACACAAGATGCTGATATAATGTCATGTCTATGTAATGAGCTCAGCTGTGCGGCTTCAGTACATTAGCTGCACAGCAATGACAATTAAGATTATAGCCTAAGCAGGTGCCGACAGCATTTTTTTATCTCTGCTGGATGTTTTGGCTCCGACCAGGGCTGGAAGCTCTGACTGTGTTCCCTAATATAACCCTGGGTGACAGCCCCACTTGATAATTGAGTCATAGGATATGGCGGCTGAACGTGAAAACAAACGGCCGAGCGATAATCCAGCAATTTCAAGTGCGATGAAGGTACTGCGTGCCGCAGGACTCCGGAGGGTCACCATCATCCGGCTATTTGAAGAATGCAGGCGCGGTCCGACTGGACCCCGGTTCCACCCAGAGACAGACAACGGGCCGCTAATGACAAATCAGTGTTGCGTTTTATTTCAAGTTTGCAAAGCATGAAAGGCTATGGAGCTAAATTGGGGCCATAAAGATTGTTGAAAAGGAAAATTAAACTGAATACTGAATATGAAAAGTAGTTTTGAACAGTTTTTTCAGTTTCAAATTTTTATTATCAGTTTCAAATATTTTTCAGTTTCAAATCTTAAGTTTCAATTTTCTTTCAGTTTCAAACTTTTGTTTCAAAATTATCTTTCAGTTTCAAATCTTTTTTTGGTTTCAAACTTTATTTTTCAGTTTCAAACTATTCTAAGTTTTGTTTTTCATCAAATTATTATCTGCAGGACTTTGACACAATTGTGAAAATGACTGAATTGATTTAAAAAAAGAATTACTAAATTTAGCTAATTCTATCGAAGCTATTTTCTGATTAATACAACTTTTTCTTCTAATTTTACAAATTTCTTTTGGTAATATTGTGTATTTATTCTGCTAATATTATGATCTTATTCCTGAAATATAGGTCTAGGACTTTCTAACACATGTAGAAACTATGTATTACTTTTACCAGGTACTTTATGATGAATGTTTGTGAAATATGTCTGCAAACATCCGCCATGACGCCTCTGTTTTTCCATCGTTTGTTTCTCTCTAACACCTGCCGGAGAGGACAGGATGTAGAATCCATCACCAGGCAGTAAACTATCCATTCAGCAGCTTGTTTACATGCAGTCATTGTCAGGCGGTGTCTTTCTGTGACTCGGACCTTGAAAAGTCAAAGCCTGACTCTTCCCTTCCCCTCTGGCTTCAGCCAATGGCTGCAGCCGACAGCTGGGCTGTTGCTAGGCAACATTAACAACAGAAACCGGGCTAGAGCATCCGGTTTGCACTCTAAGGAAAGAATCATTGACTTGCCATATGTTTTTCTTTTAAACTGGCTCAGTGTAATTGTGTTTTGTTAATTGAAAACAAAAATTATATAGTAATCTGACTTTATGTTTATCTAGGATTAAATTAACGAGTTAACTCAAATACTTCAACTCACTTCAGATTGACAAAGGAGAAGTCAGCAGAACTAACAACTTTTTTCATGTTAGTCCAACAAAACAAACACTCTATTTTTAAAAAAAAGTTTTTTACTAAATAAATTATGTCACTTTAACAGAATTGGGTTATATTTACTTGAGTAACCTGTTGGGGGGCTGGGGGGGGAAACACTTTTATGAATATTTTTACAATGTTGTACTTTTTACTTTTACTTGAGTAATTTTATTATGCAGTATTTCTACTCTTAGTTTAGTAAAATTTCTGGATTCTCTATCCACTGAATGAAAAACAAGCATGTTTTAACCAAAACTTCATCAGACACACACCTGCAGGTTTTGTTAAAGTTTCAGAAGTTTTTTTTTTTGTATTGAAAATAAAAATGTTGTTTTGCCTGACTTTATTGTTTCCTACTTATATGAATTATTGTCATTTCTGTCCATAAAATACTAAAATTTCCACTTTATATTTTGGTCCATCTAATTATGTAATTTTAAAATATTAAATCATTTGATCAGTTACTCTACTTTTTCCCAAACATTATTTTTACTCTTGGGCAGCTACTTTTTACTTTTATTTGGATAAAATATGCTGACGTTGTGCTACTCTTGAGTACAATATTTGGTACTCTGTCCACCTTTGTACATTAATAACTGAATAATTTGCTTTCCATCAACTGATATGTTTAATTCAACATTTTTTTTCTAGTTATGTTAACTAAATTTTAGTTCCACAGGTAGGTCTAATGTAATTTTGTTATCTTCTTTATTTTACACCAGAAAACTTAAATGTAACATTCTTCAGTCAAGACAACAGTCATAAGAACATAAGAAATACTAGCAAATTTTCACTGTCAAATGTCAACATCAAGCCTTGGCAAAGCCACAGAAATAGAAATTCACAGAACAAACTTCAGTCGAATAGTAGAACAAACAATTTGTGTGCTACTCTAACTGGAATAAAACACATGACCAACAAGGTTGAAACTGTTCAAAATGGCTGACCTCAGCTCATCCCTCATCAACAAATCTTTCAAATTCATCCCTGCTGAGAGCGACTGCTGCTCTCAAATCTAAGAGAAGAGAGAAATGTGACTCCGAAGAAGCTTCATGAAATATTAACGGGAGCTGGTCGACACTGTCGGCTCTACACACCGAAACACTCGAATGCAACACGCTCCCCTTGATTTACTCAGATCCCCAAAGAAGAAAAACAAACTGTGGCTGAAAACTTCACTTTCTTTGAGAAAAGTGAGCAAAAATCTTTCTTTACAGTTTTTACTTGTGGTAGTTGATCAAAAATAAACTGGTTGTGTGTACAAAGTTTTAAAGGTGCAGTACGTAACCTGCATAAAAATTATTTTACACATTTTTTGAAACCGTCACCAAGTCGTGACAGCAGGAGATGAGACAGATAATCTGTGAAAACAATTACTCCTCTAATTAGCACTTGCTTCCTCAGTGCTAATTAGAAACAACCAATCAGAGCCAGGAGGCGGATCCTAGCGCTGTCAATCATCCTCAGCCATTTCTCTCTGCTGAACTACAGAGTATTCCTGACAGCACAGCCTGTCTGGATGCTAAGGCTAGTTAGCATAGACTCCAATAACAGACAATAAACAGTTTTCTGGAGAAGTTGTTTCTCCACCATTAGCACATTTAGCAGCAAATACATAAAGTTGATTGACAGCGCAAAGACCCTCCTCTTGGCTATGATTAGTTGCTTCCGCATTTCTTCAATAATCTAGGATTTAAAAACATTTAATCTGAGTAACAAATTCATGTTAAAATATCCAAGATATTGTCTAAAAACTCCTAGAAAATAAATGTGATTTACAAAATTTTTTAGTATTATTATGAGATTGTTGAGGATTTGTCTATAAATATGGTCTGTTTCTCTTAAACACTCTTAAACTAAAGACAAAGGATCATGCCATTTCTATGGCAAACTTTTTTATTTATATTTTATACACTGAATAAATGCACCCAAATTAAAAGTTGGACTTGTCCATTTTCTTTAGACTATGCTAATGCATGTCTAAAGAAACTACAAAACATTTATTAGTGCCAGAATGTGTTGCATGTAAAAGTTTTTTCAACCTGAAAATATCTAGTAATGTTCCAGTTTGATGCACATTAATGATATTAAATAAAGGATCATGGGACTCGGCTGAACAAACACAGCGGCTCATGTCTGATCCCTTCATTCGCTGTTAAACTGCTGCTTCCCCAGAACGGCTGAAACCCTGATAAACATCCAGGGCCAGAAAACTAACGTGCTTTTTTATCATGAGAACATAAACCTGCAGCTCTTAGGAACCGTGCACGTGACGGGACAAACTGAGCAAACGGAAATCAATCTGACTGCTCCTCCTCTGTGATTAAATATTTGTGCACAGGTTAATATTTCAGCACACCCGTTTAGTGTCATGTTGCGCCGAGCCTGGGGAGTAAAAACATGAATGAAAACACGGGACGAGACGTGTTGGGCTCACCAATCCACTTTTTTCACTTCCGATACCGATCCGATACAGAAAAACGGCTCTGAATTGACGTAAAATGTTTTTAAAACACAGACAGTTATTTGATAACTCTGGACCAGGACAGCACACTAAAATACACCAATAACTTCACAAACTTGGAGGAAACCCGAGCACGTCATCGCTGGTTTTAGAATAACTAACGCAGGCTTACGTTAAAGGGTATTCTCCATTCAGCTCCTTCAGACTGGCGGCAGCAGCAGTTGGCACACATGTGTCTCCTGAGTTAATCATAAAAATTACTTCTCAGTTTGTAAGAACGGTTGTAGTGGCATAATGGAGAAGCATTGTTTTGATGACTTGCTGGAGGCGGAGTTTCAGAAAGACTACTGGCTTCTTAAAGAGACAGAGGCCAAATTCAAGGCATCAAATTGTGAAATCAAATTTCTGTTAAGTTTTGTTTCATACATGCAGCATTTTTATAACAACTGATGGTAACATTGCTACTTTATTGTGCTGTTAAATGATATTATGTACCTGGAAAATGCAAAGAACCGCCCCTTTTAGGTTCTGAAAAGGTGGTTTGAAGGAACCAACCAGTTTGACTGAAGAAGATAATCAGATATCCTGTTCATGGTTTATTTGCAACTTTTAAAAATATATTTCATCAAATATCAGTCAGGGTGTGAATATATATCTGTGTACGTCTGAGAAATTTCACAAGTTGTGTTTAACATTTCAACCTGAAGTTATTCCTCAAATGTTTCCATAAAAACTCAAATTTATTGATCCAGATGATGAATCTGAGTCAAACTATATACCTTTATAGAAAAATAACCTTACTTGAGTACATTTTCTTTACATATTTGACAGCACTTAGTTTAAAGCAGAAAACACTTGTTGAAGCTATAAATAGCTGGTTAAGCAGTGAAGCGCTTCGTTGTCTGTGTGGGTTTACACTGGCGTGGCGCAGCAGTTGTTCAGGATGAAACCTTTTGGTTGGACCGCAGAGCCGAGTTAAACATTCATGTCGCTGTGTCAATAGGAGGAGCGATTACAACTGTTCAGTAGCAGCACAAGGCCATGCGCTGCCTACAGGACCTGGTCAGGCTGCACAGTTTAATATCACCAAAAGGTCAAGGTTCCCATCTGGAAGACATTCTGAATCATCTCCAAAGTCAAAATTTACACAAATGTCCTGAATGATATGCAAATTTACAATTATGTCGGATTGCACTTCATCTTTACTGTATTAAATTAGCTTACATACGGGTAACTTTATCGCTCAGGGTGGCCCAAACGTTTAGGAGCTGTGGTACCTCTACAGACATGCTGTACGTTTCTACTGTTTACACCCGGAAATTTCGCCCATGTGCACAACGCTGGAGGGAAAAAAGACGATTTTTTTACTTGCCGTTCACAGCCACGCTGCCGCGGTAAAACAATCCCGTTAACATTAAACGTGGAAATGTAGGAACTACGCCTTGCTCCGATATTAGTCCTTTAAGCCTTGAGATGTTATAAAAAGTACTCCTCAATTAAAGCTGCTTAGCGTTAATTGCTAACCTTCAGCTCACTGATAAGCTGGTGGCCATCTTTGTTGGAGCCAAGCAGAGTGTAATGCTAACCAACCAGTTAGGAGAAGTTGAAGCCTTCAGACACGCCCTCCTCATTTGCATAACGAGGAAGAAATGCATAAAGAAATGTAAAAGTAAAAAGAAAATGGCAAAAGAACAAACACTTGTAAAAGGAAAATGCAAAAATAAAAAATATTGATAAAAACCCATATATAAGGAAAAGGAAAAACTATAAATGTATTCCTGCTTTTATTTTTAATTATGTCAGTCTTGGTTCTCCGTACAGCAACTCATCAGTGGCACAGAAACTGGATATGTATATATGCGGGCGCCATGCTAGAGGGGCGCCACATTAAGGCGGAAAACATATTTCTATATTTCTGTATTTACTCATTGACCCCCCCCCCTCCCCCCCGGGGGTGCCTGTAAAGTGGTTAGCTGCGCCCCTGCAGAGTGCTGCAGAGTGGGTCGCATTTCCACGGCGAGGGTTTGTGTGTGTACACTGCAGCAGCGGCGGCTGCTGTCCCACTGCCACAGCCACGGAATAAAACACGCACCGACCAACTAAAGTACACAAACTGGAACAAAACCACTGAAATGTTGAGAAGGACTCACTTTAAATGACGCCATCATGACTTAAATTCAGCTAATAGAGGAGAAGAAAGGGTAAAATAATCATATTAATAATGATTTAAAAATAATAAAAACCCCGCGTCAGGACAGCTTACCTCGCCGTGTTGGTAATCCAGCTTTAGGCTCGGGGTGGCAGACACACTTCACCGAGCTCCGCAGGCAGCGTCCCGGCTGTCAGCGCCCCACCGTCCTGCGTGATCACCGCGGCGCATCCAAGGAGCCTCCGTCCCGGCCGGCCCGGGGGGCATGGCCCTTCACAATAAAAGCCCGGTCAGGAGGAAGCAGCCTGTTATGTCTACTTACGGCTTGCCTTACAGTTGATAAAATAAAAATGAAGTTGATAAAAAAAAACAACAACAACCCCATAATAAAATAATATAAGTAATTTTAATAAAAAATAAAGAATATTAATAAATATTAAAAATGTTAGTGGATTAAACAAACTCAAACCTCAGTTTTTTATGTCTACAATTATGGTTTTGAAGACAATATTTAACATTTATGTTTCTAAAATGCTTATTAAAAATATATAATAATCTATGCAAAAACAACCAAAAGGGATCTAAAACTTTTCAGTAACTAATTGATATGGATGGTGAGAAATTATTGGATTCAAATAAAGGTTTATCATTTGTTTTTCAAGTTTGGGGTCAAAGGTTAGATTTAGGTTGTAGGTATAATATTATTTAAAACAATAAATAGGAAATTTAATTAATTAAAACCCCCTCACTGTAATATTTTTTGAAAGTACATCAGCTTTAGAGCATATGTTTAAAAACAGAAACTTTAATTGAACTGAATCTGTTTTATTTTGAAGGGTTAAGCAGGAAGTTCCTCCTGGAAGTCTGAATTTATATAAACCAATAAGATAAATTACTATTTAAACTTTGATTCAGCAGACAGCTGAGTTTGTAGATGAGAACATTTAGATGGAGCCCACCTGCCAAGTACAGAAGGTTAGAGCGCCATCAAGTGGCCACATTATAACACTACAGCTCGGAGCAAAAAAAAAAAAAATGAATATTCTTCTTTACTTTATTATAAATTATTGCCTAAAACCAAGGTGTTTAATTTTACTGTTTGATTTTCTCAATTTTGTGTTCCCATTTCTTATTTCATGCTCCAGTATTTGGTACAACAAAATATATTTTTTTTTTTTTTTTATTATCCAGGTTTCATTATTTCTCTTAATTTTGCAGTAAACAGAATCCCAAATTTCAAGAAACTTAATCAAAATCATCATCAATGATTTACAAAATTTATTTCCACAAAAACCAGAGTTTTACTTGTTATTATATGTATTATTATTATTATTATTATTTTGCATTTAACTGAAAAGAAAAAGTATCTTGCAAGTGTCTTCAACTTTGGTTTGGACACCATTGAATCAGAAGAACAATGAAAGCAGAATTTGGTAGAAACCAATTTCATTTACCTGAGTAGCTTTATGGGGGGAAAAGTTATTTTAAGAGTATTTTATAACTTTTACTTCTGTGATTTTATTATGAAACAGTGCTACTCTTATGTGAATACTTTATGTAGGTACTCTGCCTTCCTCTGGATAAAGGATAAAAATGTTTCACTTCTGCAATACATCGCAAAAATCAGAGAGGGCGCTATTGGACCGATTTAGAGCCAAGATTTAAAGAAGTCAAAACTGGCACAATATATTAGGGCCAATTTAGATAGAAAACATTTTACCAAAGAACTCAGAAATTTTTAGATCAATCTCAGAAATTTTCTTTTAAAAAAAGAACATTTTTGAACTTTTCTAGAAAATTTCTCAGAATAATGCCAAAACTTCTGAGTTTTTTCTCAATATTTTTGAAATTTGCAAGAAATGTCCTTGTTTGATAAATTCAGAGCTTGAGAAGTTCAACATTTTGCTAGAAAAAAGCTGAACATTTCTCAGTTTGAAAATTTGCAAGAAAAATAACCTCAGAATTTTTTTAGAAAAAAATGTGGTTATTTTGGAATCTCAAAAATTGAATATTTTGAAAAAAAAGTGAAATTCTGATATTTAAGAAATTCCATAGAAAAAATAATATTTCTGAGCTCTAAGTCAAAGATTTGTTAGGAAAAAAAAATCAGAAATGTTGACATTATTCTCCGATAATGTCAACAAGAAAAAACATTTAATATTGTCTAAAGTAAAAAAAATTGACTTTGAAACTCAATTTCAATTTTTCTCTAGAAAATTTCTGAGATTAATGCAATTTTTTTTAGCAAATTTTCAAGCTCAGAAACTGCCAGAGGAAAATTTCTTTCAAATTTTGAAAATTTGCAAGGAGATTTCTGTCAAATTTCAAACATTTGAAAGAAGAGACATTTTGAAATTAATCTCAGAAATGTTTTAGAAAAAACATTTGAAAAAAATTTCAAGGCAAGCATTTTCAACTTTTCAAGCTCATACATTTCCATTTTTTTCTGAAAAGTGTTTTGGCAGAAATGTGCTCCTTTTTGTCCTTTCTGCAGTACCGTAGGTAACAGTAACACGCCGTCGTAAAACTCATTTCTTCCAGCAGCAACAAACAGCCGACAGTTACTTTGGGAAACCTTTTATCAAGCACAACAATGCAAAGTTACACCATTTAAACTCGACTGTGCAAACAAGAGCAGGTCAGGTAAAGTAAGCAACATTAAGGCAGAATTTACACTGATATTTTACAGCAGCACATCCAGTCTTCATACATAATTTACAGGCGTTTCTGTTGGAGACGGGTCCATCGGTCCGACCCGACGCAGCTGACAATTAAAACCTGCAACATTCACACCAAATCATCTGCCTGGACTCTGATGCTCTCATGTGCAATAAAACACATAAAAAGTGTCTTAAAGGAACAGAAGAATCCATAAAAACCATCCTGAGCTCCTGCTGGACTCAATAAATTAAATATCCTCCCTGTGATGCTGGAACATGGACAACAGATTTATGTGTGAACTTTAGTTGGACTAATTTGGGGGTTTAAACATCTAGTGTGACCCTAAATGGCACTTTTACAAAAATATCTTATTTACATTCATTATAATGTCAAATAAAAAACATAATTCACAGAAACAATTCGCACTATTTTTTTCAGATCACAAAACAAAATCTCCAGAGCATCACGTTCAGCCGCAGGGAGCCACCAGTTCTCCTTGGTACCGGTGGTTCAGTCCGACCGGGCTGCAGGCGGCCGGCCATCACCGGCGGCGGGGAACCGGCGGCGCCGCCTGCGTCTGTCTGGGCGCGGGTCTCTGAGGAAGGGCGCGCGTCGGGCAGGAAATGTAGCGCTCGTGCACCGTCTCTGGCACCCTGCAGAAAACACAGCCGTCACGAAAATCCTGAAACTAATCCCAGAACATTTCTAGAAAAAAAATTAGAACGTTAGAAAAATTTCCTGACACTGTTTATAGACTTTGTTTGAAAAATGTTTATTATCATTATTTTATATTATCTACTAAGAATCAGGTTTTGGAATAAATGTGACATATTCATGGCCGAGTTACTTTGTTTTTTGAAAATTGAATGTTTAATTTAATGCTGAGCAGCAAAAAGGGGAAAGAATTCACATTAAAATAGTTAAAACTGTAATGTTGCTAATTATTGTTAAAATCCTAAATAGTAAATGTCCTGGTTCTGACTCTGGTCCATTAAAATAAAAAATTTAATTGCATAGCAGTTTTATTTTGCCATTAGCTGGAAATTAGAATGAATTTAAACCTGCAAGGACAACAAAAGTTATTTTGATGATAATCTTGTTATATAATAATCAGTAATTTAAATTAAAAAATACTTTATTAAATGCTGTAACTCAATAATTAAAATTCTTCAAGAAGTTTCTACAATAATACAAGAACATATTCTTAAATGTTCATTAGATGTAAATTTAATAATTTTTAACACTGGAAGACATTTTAAAAACTCAAAATAAGTAAAGAAAACAACAAATGAAATGAATTATGAAGACTGTAAACAAAATTACCCTAAAACAAACGGCTAGTTGAGACCAAAACACCAAACTGAAGACTTTTACCTTCCAGTTTTTGGTAGAATGAGAGAAAAGATAAATCATGCAAACAGAAATGACTGAGTTTGTTTTAATTTATCTCGTAATTAATTGATTTATTGGTTATTGCTGCGACAGAATTAGACGCATCTGAGCTGCATCGTCGTTTTGTTCTCTGAAAGCTTCTCGGGCTGTAAATAAATCAAACGCGCGTTTTTCACAGAGCGCTGCACTTTCCCATGTCGCTGTTACACATCTATCAAACCACGCGGCCTACTTACAAACATTTAGTCTTCTCGGATTAGAAAAAAAATGTAAATGTGTCGCCTCATCAAACTAAAAACAGCGATGCTGATAAGATCTTGCAGTTCCACGAAGCTCGGATGAACAAACCCACCCAGATGAATCGCACCTCCATATCAGGCTTTCAGGTTAAAGCAGCACATGTGACATTTAATGTCTGCCCTTCTTAACTCCTGTCGTTCTGATGAATAAAGTGTTTGGAAATTCTGCATCATGCCAATAATAAAGGTCACAGGATATTAATCAGTAGATATTTATTTCGCAGATCTTTTTATTGTGTAAAAGACACAAACAATTTACGCTTTGCATTTTTTCTTCTGGAAAATGTTGAACTCAGCCGTTAAATTTGGTGGAAGGATGACATTTCTGGACCTCGGTCTAAAACTGTCACCTAAACGTTTTTGAGAATGTGACTCTGCACTGCAGATATTTATAGGTCTGTATTTTTTTTATATTATTACTGTCTTACTCTTCCCCTCCAGCTCACAGCTGCAGACTCGCTGAAGTGTGAACGCTTCCTCTTTATCACCAACTGACTCTCTGGTTGTTCTTCAGCGGCACCTTCTGCCCCTAATTACGCCTCCTTACCTTTCTGGGATCCGCGGAGGAAGCCTGGGTGGAGGAATGCCGGGCGCCGGGTCAGAGGGTCGCGGAGGCCGAGGAGGAGGAGGAGGAAGATTTTCCACTGCGTCCTTTAAAGATCAAGGGGAAACATTAAATATGTGAACCATACAGGGAAAATAAAATCAGTCAGAGCAACGCTTAACGTATCAGGAAGGACGAAAACTAAGATTTACCAGATTTATCATTTAGTTTATCATTGCATAAGCATGAATGAATAAAACTGTAAATATGAAGAAAAAGAAAAGCTAAATGTCTTTTAAAGGTGACCTAGTGCTTCCTTGAATAGGTTCAGATCGGAGGCCTAAACAAAACATGCTCATTACATTTTTTGCACAAAATCGTCACTCTGTCACTTTAAATCCAAATAAGCTGCTACTGGCCACGCCCCCAAAACTCAACGCTTACACTCGCATGTAAAAATGATTGCGAACAGATGTGCAATTATACAACCATACATCTTTGAAAAGCATTAGTAGAACCTCCTGTACAGCCAACAAGAATGCAGCAAGTGGTTTCTGGATGGTGAGTCAACAACAGAACTCTTGGCTTTTCCAGCAGCCATTGCACAGCGAATACAGCGACCTAAGTGCTGGAGCTCTTGCGTTGCTAGGTAAAGGGCAGAACTCTGCTGGGGTTGCTAGGCAACGGGCTGGGACGTTACATTCTGGAGGTTTTTGAAACAGCTCATTTTCTAGACACCAAAAATCACAAACATATTGCCAAAAACCTGGTTGCATTGTTTTTAGAAGCAGTAAACCAAAATGGAAGAACAAAAACAAAAGTTTTGCATAATAGTTCCTCTTCTATTTGATTTGCACAACTGTCAAAGGCTCTGATAATTTTTATTGTTCCTTTTTTGGTATAGATGCAATTAAACAGGGTGTACTTTCTTTTGTTATGACAAGATGGAGCCGCTTTAAAAATCACACATTAAATTCCACACATGGTTTTGACACAAGTGATAGCCGGATTAACTGAACATTAATGCAGAGCTCAGACTTTGGGTCAGAACTTCCTCAAGCTGAGAGTCAAAGTTCCCAAAACACAAAACAGAACAAAGCATGAAAACAAAACTCCCACCGTTAACGAACGGCTACGGCTTTATGCATCATCAAATACAAAATATGAGCGAGATGTTTGAGCTGCAGCGAAGATAAAATCTGAAGCAAAGATTTCTCAGTCACGATTCTGAGTTACAAGGAGAAAGTATCAGGTTTGAGAGCAAGGTTTTTGTTCTCACGGCACGATTTACACTGCAAAAACAGAAAATCAGTTATTTTTTAGTCTAGTTTCTAGACACACAAAACTTTAGTTAAAAACAGATGTCATCTGTTGAAGGAGATTGTTGTTGGTGGAAAGAGTCATGTGAAAAAAATGTTACTGCATATATTATCACTGACCTCTCTGCACTGCAAAAACACAAAGTTATGTTTTGGTCTATTTTATAGTGCAGATATCTCAGCATACTTGAAATAAAACAAAATTGATTTACAAGTACAACAAATACAAGATAAAAGAGCTTGTTTTAGGTCAATAAATCCTTAATATTGATGAATTTCAAAATAAATCTTTTCCATGTTATAAGTGAATAATCTGCCACTGAAACTATAAAGTTTTCATCAATATTAAGGAATTATTGATTATTTCTTGCTGAAAAGTTACTTTGTCTTATTTCCAGTGAACTAAAATATTCCACTAGAAACTAGAGCAAAAATACTTGGTGAGATTTTGTGTTTTTGCAGTGCACCAAGACAAACCCGAGGTTCTGAGCTCACCTCGAAGTCCGGTTCTGTCCCGCTGCTGAGGCTAAAGTTGCTGTGAGTGCTGAGTCGGTTGCTCTCTGTGCCTGAAGTGAAAAGAAAACAAGTTGGAGTAAAAAGAAAACACGTGATTTGTAGTTAGTCTGAGGTGAGAAGCTGTGGTGAGTGACGGCGTAAGGCCACTCAGTACGGCTGCTGCTGCTGCACAGAAAAATCAACAGAGAGAAAGTTACTGTCAACATCAACATGTTGTCAGGAGCAAATTTCTGAATGATTTTAACTCTGAAACCTAAATAAACAACACCAGTTGGAGCTTCTGCAAAGAAATCTCATTTAACTGTGTTTGAATAATCAAAATGTAGGAATGAAACGTTTCCTCAAGTACATATTTATCAAAAATATGTTATTTTCTCTTTAAAACCGAGGTTATTATTTGAGGCTTTTTGATTCACTGACTAAACAAGTTACAGTGCAAATCGGTCAAAACATTTTTAGAAACAGGAAAAAACAGATCAATAGATCTTTTTTTTTTTTTAACCTTTCTGAGCTATTTCATGAACTAAATGTGTAAAAATAGAACCATGTTCTGCATTTTCTCATGACCAGATACTGAAAGTGTAACCGGAGAGCAGCGGTAACAAAAAACCTTCAAAAAGTCCATTATGTTCACAGGAAATACAGCAGTAAAACCAGCTGACCAAACGTCCTGGAGCTCAGCTGGGGATGCTCGGTTACGGGTGTCCAATGGGCGGAACTCCACTGGGGTTGCTAGGTTACGGGGGGAACTCCACTGGGGTTGCTAGGTTACGGGGGGAACTCCACTGGGGTTGCTAGGTTACGGGTGGAACTCCACTGGGGTTGCTAGGTTACGGGTGGAACTCCACTGGGGTTGCTAGGTTACGGGTGGAACTCCACTGGGGTTGCTAGGAAACGTCGCAGAAACGACTCATTTCCCAGACACCAAAACACATTATTACAAAAAAAACCAGCAGAGTGTTTTTTTTTAGACTGTTGGGCTTTTTGAAGCAGTAAAACCCCAAATGGAAGCATAAAAACATGCAAAATGTGAATTTTAACACCAGATATTTTTTCCTACTGCATTGAAATTAAATTTTGTATTTTTATTGTATTATTTTTTAATAAATTAATAAAATGACCCAAATGGAAGTATAAAAACATGCAAAATGTGAATTTTAACACTATATTTTTTCCCCCACTGCATGCCAGTAAATATATATATTTTTTTTGTTTAATATTATGCCACTGCAATAAAAGATGTATTTACTTTGTGGCATTTCCACATCTTTACTAGACAAAAACAAATACTGTTTCTTAAAATCATAAACAATACTTTTGATTTACAGTATTTTGCAATTCAAATTTCCTCTTTTGGAGAGAGTAAGCCTCTAAATATAGAAATTATTCCTCATTTCTTTTTTTGGAAAATATTTTCCATGTGTATCCTGGTAACCTTTTCTCCCATCTACTGGAGGCACCTTGAACACACCGCTTGCTCATCACAGGTGCAGCTCTTTTCCGAATAGGTTACTCTGTATTCAATAATATTCATCCCTAAAAATAAAATAAAAAAGACTCACTCGATGTGCTGGACGTGCTGCCAGTCTTCCAGCTCCCTCTTTTGATTGGCTGAGCCACCGGAGGGGGTGGAGCCACCATTCTGGGTGTGGGTTCGTACACGTCGCACTCTACTGTCATGTTGGATCCCCAATAGAGGTTCCTCTGCAGCGGTGCACTTATTTCATAATCTGGCAGAGACGAAGCAGACCACATCAGACACCATGAGCTCAACAGGAAGTCGTGTGATCGCGGCGCATCAACAGATAGAAACACAACAAGATGTCGACATGTCAACTCCAAACACCTCACCGATTTCCTGCCCCGTCTTCTCTCTCTCTTTGTGACGTCTCGTGATGCTATCTCGTAGTTTCTTCAGGTTGTCCTTTAAGGAAGAAGAAGTAAATGTGAGGTTTACGGCGCTGCTATCACACGAGGATGTTTGTTGATCATCTACCTGCTGATAGCGCAGAGAGTTAGCGCGCCGCTCGTGGTCGAACTGCCACGCTTTGAACTCCTGGACGGCCTCGTCCACCGTTATCTCCCCCACTTTGACCCGCTCCTGCAGGCAGATGAGCTGCCGCTGCCCCGGGGTCTTCATCCCGCCGTAGGGGTCATAGGTCGAGGAGGGAGCCTCGCTCACAGGGCGAGCTGAAAAAAAGAAAAGTGGGATGAATATTTTATTTTTCCCCATATTTCATTGTTTTGATCAGGACACATATGACAGGAGTAGGACGGCGTTTTGTGCATAAAGGAAAAAAGGAGGAGAAAGTTTCTGCCTCAGAAATTTTTCTCAGAAATTTTGTTAAAAATACCTTGGAAATGTTTGAGCCTAAAATTTTTTATATTTGCTAGAAAATAACTCAGAAATTTTATAGAAAAAACAAGGAAATTTCTAAGTTTGAAAAGTAAAAAATTTGCTACAAATTTCCGTGATTAACATCAGAAATTTAGTAGAAAAAGAGCTTGAAACAGAAAATTTGCAAGAAAACTTTAGAAAATTTTAGACTCATCTCAGAAACTTTGTAGAAAAATCTTGAAAATGTCTGAGCTTGAAAAGTCAAAATATGCTTGAAGAAAATTCAGAAATTTGGAGATTTGGTTAAAAAATGTTCCAGAAAAACTTTGGAAATTGGGAGTTTTCTGCAGCAAATTTTGGACTTTTCACACTGAAATTTACACTTCTTCAGTTTGAAGTGTAAATTTCACTTGAAACTTCTGCTCTAAAAAGCTTCTGAGATCAATCTCAAAATATCTGCGTTTCGTTTTTCTAGCAAATTTTCAACATTTCAAGCTCAGAAACTAACTTGTTTTTATCAACTTTTAGAAAGTTTCAAATGTTGAAAAATTTCTAGTTTTGAAACTCAGAAATAAGTACATATTGGTGTAGAGGTAAAAGAAAAACCAATAAATTAATTTAAATGAGTTAAAGGAACAATAATACTTAAGAACTACCTAAAAGAAGTACTTCTGAGAAACAAACACGTTGGTGCTGGGGGAATCTGAGGGTTTTTTCAGGCAGTGGTCGGACTCAACCGCAGAATAAAAGCCACGTCTACAAAACCAACAACTGTTGCCTTCGAGCTTAAAATACTGTAATAGTAGTAATTGTATAAATAATAAACATTTTAAACTCCCTATATATTTTTCCCATCTTTGTTTGGGTTGCAACAACATAAAATTACTGCTTTTTCCCCCCACGTTTTCAAATATTTCGATTTTTTTTGAGTCACCTTCTAAAATTGTGAGTGGCTCAAAACTTCAGTACAAATTAATTTTAATTCGACAAATCTTATCTGCCTGTTTACATCTAAAGAAACGCCGCGGCTGTAAATCGATGAAGTTTAGAGTGGAGCTGCTCTCAGCAGCGTTAATGTCTGAAGGAAGTTGTTTCGTTGGAAGGAGATATGGTTGTAAACTTTACCCTGACCACAGAGCTATCAGCAATGACTGCTGGTTTTATTTGACCAAGCTGGTGGCACAGACTCTCGCATGTCTCACAGCAGAAACGCCACAAAGGTTTACATACGTTTGTTCAGCTCAACAGGCTCAGGTTGTGTTTGCAGCCGCAGAAAATAAACCAACATCGTCTTTCATTTTCCTAATAACAAATGTCAGAAAATGCTGCAAAAATATGAGCCTCTTTTCAAGATCTGGTAATTTACTCCAGGAAAGATTAGACTAAATTATGAAGTGAATAAATTAATTCACTGTACGACAAATTAAAATGCACTCAATAATTTCCATTTACGTGTTTTTTTTTCTCTATTTCTACTAAATATATTTTGGCTGCTTTGTAACAACAGATTCTAATCAAATGCATTTAAAAATTGCAAAAAGTGCTAAAATTAAATCCAAATTACCACCTACCACACTACCAGTGTAGTCTTTGGACATATAATGATTTAAAGTGTAAATAACAATACAACAAAAGCACATTAAATATTATGTCAAAGCTACAAAAGTGGACATCTCAGCATTTTTCCTCAATGTTAAAACATGCAACTCTGAGAAAAGCCATAAAAGCTGCATTTCAGTTTCTAGGGTCTTAAGTAAACATGTTCAGTGTCAAAGTTCACAACAGGACTGAGTAAAGCCTGAAAAGGCTGAGACCGGTGGCCATAATGCAACACATCAGCAAAACACAAAACCACACGTCGTACTAGCTGCAAAATATCTAAAGATCTGAATTTTGAATTGTTCCTTCCTGTAAATCATCAATTTACAGGCAGAAAATATGTAATTTACAGGAAGGAAAGGGGGAAATTCAAGGTGTCAAAGTCCAGAGATGTTTATGATTAAAGTGCATATTCCATAAAGAAATATCTGAGTTTGCAAAATTCACAAATTGTTGTTGCTAAATTACATTCCACCATGGTGAAACAATAAATAAGTCAATAAAAAAGCTCTTTAAACTTTTTTAAAGGGTTTAAAAGCATGTTGCTGCTTCTCACGAGACTAAAAGTCTCCAACAGAAACCGTCTTACCTGCAGGACATTCACTGTCCACCGAGTTACGCTTGGACGCGTCTCTATCTGAAAAAACTGCAAATAAAAAACACAAAAACATTTAATGAAACTAATACTTTTAATCAGAGGAAATTAACTTAAAGGGTTTAAACAGGGCTGGCCAAAACCTTTCTGAGGCCCAAGGCAGATTTTTATTTGTGCCCCCCCCCATACCAACACCAGATGGTTTATCACTATGTGTAACATACCTGCTGTCATTAGCACCATTTGCAATGAGCTTACATTATTACTGATTTTAACCTTACAGGAGTAACAAACTAAAAAGCATATTTTGAATTTGAAATCTCAAATCGTGGCAGCAGCAGCTGTAGTGGCACCTCTGGTGTCAGTGGCCGCTGCCACGATTCCAGTTTTATTCTTTCGAAATAAACTTATTCTTATTCATGTTCAACATTCAACCTGCCACAGAAGCCGTGGCATCGGACACAAAAGCAGACACTCGGAAGCTACAGGAGTTTCCGGCAGCCATTAGTGCCACTCTAGCTGCCACTGCCACAGTTTGAGGTTGTTGTCTCTCCACAGGATGTGATTAACGGTTATTTATGTAACAACTATGAAAACAATGTAGAAATGCTTTCTCCACGGGTAATAGCATTAGTTCATATTATTCAGTGCTATTTTATATATGCATGTTGCTGGCTTGGTGCTCTTGGAGGCCCCCTGGTGGTGTGGAGGCCCTAAGCACCTGTTTAACTTGCATATGCCTTGGGCCGGCCCTGTGTGTAAAAACGTAGCAGTAAACAGCAGACCTCTGGAAATGTAGGTTGCAGGTCGTTCAGGTTCGGGCTCAGCCTCGGGTCTGGGGATGGGGGCTGGAGGGCGGTTCTGGACTCCCGGGTTGTAGGTGCTGTTTGTATCCACGGTGTCATAAATATCCTCTGGACAGATGTTGTACGGGTCCTCCTCCTCCTCTATTTCATCAAAGTTGTTGTGTTCGTTCCTGTCATGGTTCTCGGCTCTGGGCGGCACGGCGTTCACTTGGTTCTCGTCGGCGTGAGGTTTCGCTGCCAGACGGGAAAAAACAAATACATTCAGAAATGAGGTTATTATACTGAATAAAAACTAACAAAGTAATGAAAACTGAATATATGGAATACAAAAGTTGAATATTTCATCAATAATATTATTATCCTGCTGGTCAAATTTTACATTACATACAAAATCTTTACCAACTTAAAAGAACGAGTCTTTATTATTTTGTACATCTTTAAAAAAAAATTCATGCAGAACCAGCAATCAAACTTTTCTCAATTATATCAGAGTTTAATTTGCTGTTAACCCCAGATTTTATTTTTATTTGTGCTTTAGAGTCTTAATTTTACTGTTTTTTTCTATCCTGATATTTTGCTTATGTGTTCTGCCATTAGTTATACCTTTGTTATACTTTGTTCAGGCTACTATTAGGAGCAATATTTAAAATATATTATCTGTAAAGAAAGTCAAATCTGAAATGTTTTTATGTTACGTCTTGCTCTTCTGTTAAACAAATAAAAGAAACAACCTAACAAAAAAATGCCAGAACTGATTGTTGTTCAACAGTAATTGAAAACATTTTTGGAAATGGTATCTTCTGTATGCACAGTCACAATACTTTCACTTTTTACTTTTTAACCAACACTACTATTATAACTATTAAAAACTAGACTAAAACTAAACAATATTTAACTAAGAAAAACTATCAAACACACTCTAAATACAAATTAAAACTAACCGAATTCGACAAATAAATAGTGACAACGAAATAAAGATAAACTATAACGAAAATGCCAAAACTATAATTTTGGTAATATTAATAATTAATAATATTACTGTATGATGTAAATTAAATAGATAAAAATACCTTGGAAGAACTTCCTGAGCATAGCTTCTTCTGGATTCTCATCTACTGCAGTCATGACTTCATCTGCAACAATCGTGTCACACCATCAGCAACATTTTGAAAGAGTTTGAAGTATTTTTATCACAGAGCCAATCTTACATAAGTCTTCTGCACACTCAGGGTCGAGGCCGAGCATCGACTCATAAATATCCTCGGTGCAGCTGGAGTACTTCATCATGATGTCCTGAGAAGAATTTGACATCGGCTCGTAGATTTCCGGCTCATTATCCAAGTTCAAGTTTTCTTCCAGGTGCGACTGGAGCAGGTCTGCCGTTTCCTGGGAGGGTTCCAACAAGACTTTTAAACTCTGATTATAAATGTTTCATTTAAAAATGTTTACTATGTAGGGATGCAAACGATTAATCGACTTAATTGTTTATTAGATTAAAATAAGTTCCAATAGGCCGCAGTTTGGCCGCCACCCAGCAGAGGGCGCCGCTGGGCAGCCTTACGAAGCGGAACCGTTAATACAGAATCTAGAAGGCGGCGGTATCCCTTAAAAAAAGAAAAACGGTCCAAAGAGAGCCCGGTGTGGGATGCTAAATGGATTCCATGCGGTTCTGTTTTGAAATATAAACACTTTATATGTTTATATTCTTAATATATAAAAATATATTACCTTAATAGCGCTGATTCAGCCGAGCTGCAAGACGGACCAGTTCAAATTCTCAACTAAAAATGATAATGTGCTACCAACGCGAGGATGTGAGTAAACCACAATTTTCAGTTTATTTAGTCAGTATTTAGTACAGCCGACACAAAATAAAGTTAGAATTGAATTATGTTTTTGGTTAAATTCAGCATATTATGAAAAAATAGCTCTTTCTGTTATGTAAAGACGGTGAGCCCTCTTGATAAAAGGGAAAACTCAAGTTTTTAAGAAAATGGCTTCTTATAACTTGATTGCTAATCGATCGATAAGCGCAATCAACTTCAGATTAACTCGTTAATCGATTCATGAGTGAACTTACCACAAATTCGTCCATGAAACGTCTGAGGTCCTGAAAGCCGCTCTTCTCTGCCAGTGTGTTTGGGTAGTCGCCATGTTTGTTCATTACACTGTAAGCCTGCAGAGCCCCGGGGCACCGCAGGAGGGAGCTCATGAGCTTCTTCAAGCCATATTTGGCCGCAAAGTGGAGCAACGTGGGCAGCTCTTCGTTGCGCTGATCTGAAACACAAACAGACTGTAAATCTAAATCGTGAACTAAGTGAGCATCATTTGGAAAGCAGAAGCAGGAGAGAGTTTACTCAGGGGTAAATGGAAAAAGCTGCTTGTGTCCAAAAAAAGAGTCTACACATCCGTTTTGTTCTCAATGCACTGCAAAAACACAAAATCCTAAAAAGTACTTTTGGTGTAGTTTCTACAAACACTCTAGTACACTGGAAATAAGACAAAACTAACAAATAACTTTTCAGGAAGAAATTAGAGAAACAAAATATGTTATTCATTATAAATATTTAGTTTAGCAGCTAAGTATTAAGTTTGGAACTAAATATTTAGCTCCAATCTAAATATTTAATCAACAAGCTAAATATTCAGTTTACCAACTAAATATTAATATGTGCTTAGCAAACCCAACTATTTGATTAGCATGCTAAATATTGAGTTAACAAGCTAAATGTTGACTTTACCAACTCAATATTTAGATCCAAACTTAATGTTTAGTTAGCAAGCTAGATAAGGAGTTTACCAACTAAATATTTACTTCCAAACTAAGGATCCAGAAGCTAAATATTATTTTATTTAGCATGGTAATTGATTAGCACTTAGCATGATAACCAAACTAAATATTTGCATGCTACATATTCATTTAGTGTGATAATTAGTTTACCACATAAATAAAGGTACTTGTTCCATTGGCAGATTGTTTATTTTGTGACAAACATCTTGTTGTGAGTGAAATTATCTGCCAGCAGAATAATTTAATGTTTTGCTGAAAAGTTACATGTAACCTAATTTTGTCTTACTTCATGTCTGCTGAGCTGTTTGTAGAAACTAGATCAGAAGTTCTTGGTAGGAGTTTGTGAAACTGTTTGCAGATTAGTTCCTAAAATAGACTCACTAGTTTCTCACTGTACCAGGACAGTTTGCCCACACTTTAAGACATTGCATGAGGCTGCCTGGTTATTTTGTTGCCTTGCATCAAAACGTTCCTAGTTCCAATCCCAACCTGGAGTCTTTCTGCATGTTCTCCCTGTGCATGCGCAGTTTCTGTCTGGATACTCCTGCAACTTCCTCTCACCGTCCAAAAACGCGACTGCTTCTCTAATCTGACTTTATGTATCAATGTGAATGTTTGTTTATTCTGTCTGTAAGGATAAGCAGGCAGACAGTGGATGGACGCATCATGCATGAATTTAGACCAATGTCCGCTCACATGCATATATAATTATCTATCATCGATTTTGTTGCAGGAGCTAAAATGGGGAAGCTAGCTTTCACAAAACGAGGTTGTAAAATAAGTTCTTTAAGCCAAAAATGATTCAAACTGAGTTTAAGTTCTGCAGTCCCAGTCACCGATCCCCTTTGCTGCTGCATTCAGGGTGAGAATCAACCCTGGGAGTGGTGCGAGGAGGAAGTTCACAGCCAGAGCTCCATGATAGAAACTCAACACCGGTTCTCATTTATTAACCAAAAATAACAGGATGTATTCAAGGACAACTGTGTATCGTATGTGTAATGATTCTACGATCTAACACAGCCTTATCTCAGTCACTGTTTTATAATCTTCCCAATCATCTGCAGCAATAAAATCCTCTCAGCCTGAACGTGATTCCTCTCTAAAGCAGCCAGATAATGTCCGCACCGGTTGTAAATGTAGCTGTAAAGTAAAGTAGCTGCATGCGCTTGATCTGATTCTGCATTTGCATAAAGTTTGAATGTTGCGCTTCATGATTTGCAGCACAGAAAGTAGCAAGACTAAAGGCAAAAAGTCTGTGTAGAAAAAATGGAGGCAAGGTGTCGACGTTTTAAGCTTTACCCATTTGTTTGTAATGCTCCAGTTTGACGCTTAAGTTTACCAGAAATTGTCTGCACTTTTAACAACCATCTGCCACTGCAAAAGGAGAAGTGCTGATGCCAATGTTAGCTTAGAGTTTAGAAGCGTGGAAAACACAGGCTGAACTGTGACAATGTATTAGGGCCATTCACCCTGCATTCAGACTGAATTTCCACCAAAAATATTCAGAAATGTTGAGATTATTCTCAGAAATTTACTTTAAAAAGTAGAAATTTCTGAGTTTGAAAGGTCAAAATTTTGCAAGAAAAAGATTTTTTTTAAAAATTAACTACTCAGACATTTTTTTAGACAAAAACACTTGGAAATTTCTGGGTTTGAAAAGTAACAAAAATGAAAATTTTGAGATTAATTTTAGAAATTTTCTAAAAAAAAAACAAAAACTTGAAAATTTCTCAATTTCAAAAGTTGAATCTTTTTTACTTTTCTGAGTTTTTTTCTTGCAAACATTTGAGCTTCACTGCTCAGAAATTTACACGTTTTTTCTAGAATTTTACTCCTTTTTTTATATACAATGCTAATACGTCATTGTACTGAACGGTCTCGTTCTCATCCTTCTTGTCACTGCTAAAACTACAAACCGAATGCAGTTGTATAACAAAGCAGCAACGACTTCTCCTGGTCATCGAAATTCTTTCAGAGTAATCCAGTTCAATGGGAGAAAGCCCAGACCGAGCAGTGAAGGAAGATTAAAGTCAAGCTGAATCGCATAGGAACACTGCAAAATGCAAAAGTATTTTTTGGTTTAGTTTCTAGTGCAGATAAATTATTTCACTTATAATAAGACAAAGCTAACTCACAAGTAACTTTTCAGCAAGATAATTAATAATTTCTTAATATTGATGAAAAAGTTCTAGTTTCCCTTGCATATTATGTCACTTATAAGAAAATTTTTTCCATATTGTCAGTGAAACTAGTACTATTTTATAAATATTAAACATGTATTGATCTAAAACAGGTTCCTATATCTTGCAGAAAAGTTACTTGTAAATTAGTTTTATTATTTTAAGTGTGGTAAAATATTTGCTCTAGAAAATAGACCAAAAATACTTGGTGAGATTTTGTGCTTTTGCAGGGTTGCGGTTTTATCACCTCAAATCCTTTAGCTCAACATGAAATCAGAAAACTTTACTCACAGGCTGACATATTGTCTTCTTCAATCTGTTTGACTCCAAAGAGCTGCAGACCGGATGGAGGCATCCTGGACTTTAACGAGTCCGTTAGCAATGTGTCCACTGATTCTGCTGAGTTGGAGGTCAAGTTAAAGGCCTGCAAGCAAAAATCAGTTAAAAAAACGTCAAAGAATAAAAAAGCAAACAAACTGAAAAACCAGGACAGACAAGAGGAAGCAGAAGTGTCTCACCTGGCAGATGAAGTTCACGGGGTCAGCAGCCTGTGTCAGATACCGGCTAACTTCTCCCATGCTGGTGTAAAATGTGACCGGACTCAGATCGACACGCGAGCCGTCGGCATGCAGAGTGAGCGAAGTCACGCCTGCAGGCATTTCTGTGTAGAAATGGCAGAAGAAAACACAAAGATAATGAGATAGTGTTTAGGAAATGCATCAGAGAAACTGTCTTCCTGCCGATGCTCGCCTGGTGCGGAGACGCTGACGGTGAACTCGTTCTCCACCGAGGCCAGAACCCGTTTGGACGCCGCGCCTTCAGGTGAGAACTCCACCTCCACCGGCGACCCGAAACCCACTCTGCTGCTGAAGACGATGAAAATCGTCTCTTGATCCTGAACAGAACAAACCAGAATACATATTACCTATAATATTTGATTGATTGATTGATTGATTAATCATTCTTATCGATTAATCAAATATCTTTGTTCGAGATATCAAATATCTAACTTATTAATAAATCAAAGATATCTATTTGATGAACCGATCTTACGATTAATCAAATCATCTCTGTTTAATTAATCAATTTTATCTATGATCAAATATGCATTTGATTAATCATTCATATCGGTTAATCAAACATTATTGCTATTTGATTAATCAGTCTTACAGATTAATCAAATATCTCGTAATTAAACAAAAATTCTCGTAGTTTGGCTCTAATACATCACTTTTTAGAAATATTTTCTGTATTTTTTATCTTTTTAGAAAAGAAAGCAAACATAAGCTCCATTAAAATCAAAAATCGGACATTTATCCGGTGTCGCCCAGCTCTGGTTTTTATTTCTTCATCCTCACCCCACACTGAACTCTGCTGGGCTGAACGGTCAGACATGTTGGTTGGGTCGGTGACCTGATGCGTTCTCCTGCTGAATCTTCGCCGCTCGCTCGCTCCTCCTCCTTCAGGAACGTTTCGCTTTGCTCCTCTGGCTCCGCCTCTTCGCTTCCACCTGCCGGGGGGTTTTCATTGGAGAGAGGCGAAACCGCTGCTGCGGCGGAGATGAGCGACTCTGCTGCAGGATATTCGCTCTGAAGCTCGGCCTCCGCTCGTCTGCCTTCAAACAAAACAGAAAAATTATCTTTAAAATCCTCAAATTCTTCCAATTTATCAGGCACAGCTGGGATAAACACTTTAATATCCTTCTTCTTTTAGGGTTTAAGGAGGAATAAAAACATTTTAGATGCAAAGAAAGCTTTAGATCGATCCAAAATATTGATAATATGGCTAATAGGTTTAACATCAGATATGATGAGATCAATACTTCATTTTCCCTCTTGAAATGTTTTTGGTTTAAATATTTTGTTTTGATTTACTTTAAAATTATAAATGTCTGCACTTCGCTGATTCAACATTTTCTTTTTATTTGCTCTCAAATGTTTTTTGTACTTTATGTGGAAAAACACAAATTTTCTTTGTTTTTCTATTTTTTCCAGATAAATTTGTTTTTAGAGTATTTCATAGACAGCTATAAAATTTGTCCAAATTCTGTCCTTGTTTGGACAAAACAATTTAAAGGAAAAACCACAAAAACACCTGAAGGTCCGAAGTTTGATGATAAATCAACAAAAAGTAATAAAAAGTATCAGTATCAGAGAAATGGGCCCAATATTTACTTACTTTACTTTTTTACGATAAGATAGGATTAAATAACGTTCACTTCTTTTTACTCCTTTTCACATTTTCTCTTGTCCTACTTATTGCTTCTTTTCTTGTTTTTAAAATCCTGTTTGAAATAAATAAATTAAATGAATTGGAAGAACAATTTATTAAATTAATTTTAGAAAATGTTGGTTTTATCCGTCTGTCCGTCTTAAAGACATGGTAAAATTGAAATTTCCAAATGTTAAAATCAAATCTCTGCAGATGTTTCAAACCAAAATGTGGATAAATATTTAATTCCAGTCGTTTGTTTTGGTGATGAACGTCTGCGTACTGTCAGCTATTGACTCCAAAACGGTAGAAACATAAACGCCCGGCTCGTCGTCGGCGTAGAGTTTCCTCCAGCTCGGCCAGTCCTCGAAGTACTCCATGTTCATGTCGGCCTCCGCCACGCCGCACAGCAGCGCCACCACCCTGTGTGGAGGGTAGAGCAGTCTGTGCAGCGCGCCGTGCAGATCCGGGTCGTACAGGATGTCCAGGAAGAATCCCGTTAGCAGCACCACGATGCATTTGCAGCGCTGGAAATCCTCAAAGTTATATCCGTGGAGCTGATCGGCCGAGCTCACGGCGTAGAGCAACACGGAGCCCCGGCGGAAATGTTTGGAGGATTTTAGGATCTGCTGCAGGTACGCGGCCCACTCCTGGGCCTCCTCCGTGTGCAGAATCAGCAGCTCAAACGCCGAGGAAAACTCAGACATGGCTGCAAAACAAAGCATTGAAGCGCGTTTTTAAAATGCACCAAGGTGGAAAAAGAAAACTTTAATCAGTGGGTTTAACCTCAACCTCTTCTGATTCAAACTACACTGCAAACACACAAAATGTTACCAAATATTTGTGGTCTAGTTTCTAATGCAAATATCTTAGTAAACTTGAAATTAGACAAAACTAACTTATAACTAACTTTTCAGCAGTAAATTGACTCTTGTCTTAAGGCAATACTTCCTTAAAATTGATGAAAAGTTCTTGTTAAATATTTATATTTAGTTTCTTGAGACCTACAAATGTAGTTAGGAGTGAAATGGTTGCCCTGCGACAGACTGGCGACCTGTCCAGGGTGACCCCGCCTCGCCCGGAGATGGGCACCAGCACCTTCCGACCGGGTGTAAAGAAAGTGGATGGATGGAGTGAAATGGTTAGCATTCTCCGTTATTTAGAGCTGCTGGATCAGTTTTTATCTCGCTAACTCAATATTTATTGTGCTAACCAAATTTTAGTTTCAAAGTAAATATTTAGTTGGTGAACTCAGTATTTATTTTACTAAGTAAATATTTAGTTTGGAGATAAAATAAATATTTAGCATGTTATCCACATATTGGAGCTAAATATTCTAAATATTTTATTTACCAACTAAATATTTAGTTCATAACTAAGCTTTGAATAATGAAGCCACATTGTTTGCTTGTAAATACTGACATTCTGTGTTTTTGCAGTGTAATGGTAAATTTCAGCGACGTTATTCGCTGCAGCAGGTCGTGTGAAACGCGGTGCAGCATTCCAGCTGCTGGAAGTCAAGGTGACTGGCTGAGGGATGAATGTGTGAACTGTGTGAGTCAACGGCGAGTTGAGCAAACATCGCTGTGTGTCAACACAGCTCTGAGTAATTCTGTTTGACTCATTACAGTCGCTAATCGGGCCGAGTTCAGCTCTGTTCCTAGACACCGAACGGCAGCGCTCGCCTTCATCAGCGGCCGAGCGCTGGCATCTGCTGCGGAGACGGCCCAAAACTAACCGAATCAACGCCAAATGTGTGTGTGGTGGTCTTTATTAATTAGCTGCTGTATGCATTTAACCACACAGGATGCAGACGTGCTTGTTTCCTCTTTTTTTCCTTTTTCTTTTTTTTTTAGCTAAGATGTTAATTCTCAATGAAAGCCCGACCAAATGCAATTCAGCAAAAACGATGGCTAAAATAATCGAAAAACGAGTAAATTCCGGTAATTTCCCAGAGAAGTAAGCAGGAAGTGAGAGGACTTGTGATATTTGGGTGTAAAAGTCTTAGGGAACGGGTGACACTCACCTGACTCAGTAATAGATGGGAGTCCTTCCATAGTTCGGGCTCAAATCTGCACAAAATCATCCCAAAAGCGGCGCCATTCCTCCAGATATTCTCCTTTTTTCCAGCTCCACCGAAGCTCTCTCTTTCGCTCGTCAGCTCACACTAACCCGGCGATTACCAGCTCTGGCCCTTTGCTGAGTCGTATAAATAGCAACACTTTAGTTTCCTGATTTTGGTAGCTCTGCCCCACTTCCTGAAACAGTTGAAGAAGTGAGAAAATGCACCCTTGTCTCATCAGAAACTGCAACAAGTCTGCCGTCACCACAGCCTCGTGCGCCTTCATGTCACTTACATGTTTATTTAAAACAGCATGTTGCAGACACAGACGACACGTTAAATTTAGGAAGCATACAAACAGAAGACGCATCCTACATCTTCATAACAGGCAACAACATTTTAGGTCACAGTTTTTGCTTGTTCTCCATTTAAAAAAACAAACAAGAAAAGCCCCATTAACACACAAACGTATCGATTCACCTGTGAGCTTCTTCCTATTTTTCACTTCCTTAACAAGGTGCAGTCTGGCAGGAGACTTTCACACAAGCCTGTGAGATCAGAGTTCAAATTCTCACTGATAATCATCAGAAAACAGAAAACAACTAGTGATTTCAGCACTTCAGAGATACGACAGGTAATGGCAAACTGGGCAGTAAAATCTGCTTTAAAGATGCAGCCATGTTGTTTCTGTGCTGCATGAGAAAGGAAGACGCGTGGGAGAAACTGTGAAGAGCTGCACTAACAGGGGCTTTTTAATATATACCCACAGAAAACTACATCTTAAATATTTCTGGTCTAGTTTCTAAACTCAAAACAGCCATTTGATTAAAACAAACACACAATAAGAGCAGCAATTAAGCCAAAAATGTCAGAAAATATACATATCTTCCATTTACGATAAAAGAAACCAGTTTTTGTCTGTAAATATGTTCAACCCAGAACGCAAGTGGCAATTTTAGCTTCACCTGGTTCAGGTTATTAAAAAAAAAGCTATCCAATTATTACTTTTGGTCTGGTTTTCTAGTACAAATATCTTAATACACTTGGAATAAGACAAAACTAACTTAAAAGTAACTTTTCACCAAGATATATGAGTTTAAGTCGTTAATATTGATTAAAAGTACCAGTTTCGATGGCAGGTTACTTCACTTGCAACATGGGAAAATGTCTTGTTATAAGTGAAATAATCTGCCAGTGGAGCTAGAACTGGGTTGCTAGGCAACGGCATGGGCTTGGCTGGCGTTGCTAGGTAACGGGTTCAGGGCACCAGTAGAACTAGAACTTTTTTTTATCAATATTAACAAATTATTGACTTGAAACAAGCTGCTGTATCTTGTTCAACTATTTTAGTTTTGTCATATTTCAAGTGTTCTAAGATATTTATACTAGAAATTAGATTAAAAATACTTGGTAAGATTTTGTATTTTTGCAGTGCAGTAACTGCATTTAATTATATTTTTGATTATGTTTATGTTTTTGTTGAACGAATAGTGGAAAAAATAGTAAAAATAACATTTCCAATAATAATGTCACTTTTGTGTTTTATTTCATCATTAATTGAAAATTCTTACCATGGCAACAGTTTTTTTCTAATAAAAGATAAATAATATTATAAATGCCAACTTCTCAGTGCATTAGAGCATAATTGACAATTTAGTTAATTTCAGCTGATATTGATGATTTTAGCTTTAGAGCAAATTAAATCCAACATTTATTTATTTGGAGTATTGGGGTGTTTCATAAAACCTGTAAGACTAATTTTTATCACAAAAATGTGATTTTGTGTCCAATTTCTGGTTTTCACAATCATAGGAAAAAGTAATTACTAAAACGGTTCTGTGTCCAAGCATACAAGTAGAAAGTTGAGTGGACAGAAAAAGTTTGGTAAAGGAACGTCTCAGCTCAGTTTTTTAGGAAGTGTCACAATGCAATGAGTCAGAGCGTTAAAGGCCACCACACACAGACGCATCTAGTTATAACATTTTATTCAGCATTTGTCCTTTTACATGTATTAATTTACAAAGACAAGGTTTAGTTTTTGTTTTTGAAAAAAAACAGACAACTGAATAAACAGATATAAACACTACAGAGGTAGCAATGAAATAATATGGTCCAGAAATATTCTTCATAAAAATACAGATTGCATGAAATTTGGCCAGTATGATGATAAATAAAGGCTCTGACAATGTATTAAACGCACCGTACCAGTAGGCAATAACTAGGGATGCAACTGACTTATGATGACTTAGTAGATTAAAATTAGTTTGATTGGTAACGTCCGCTTAGACCGTCTTTTGGTGTTGTAGTTTGGCCTCCACCCAGCAGAGGGCGCTGCTGGTCATCCTGAAGCGGAGCCAGTTGATATAGGAACAAAGATGGCAGAGAGATCAAAGAACGGAAAAGAGAAATGTCCAAACAGAGTTCTGTTTGGGATGAAAGTTTACTTTATGTGGTTCTGTTTTGAAATATAAACACTTCATGAAGTCTTTAAGTTTTCAACTTTAGTTTTATTCAGCCGAGCTGCAAGCAGGAGCAGCAACAACTTCTCTCAAAAATTTGCTAGGAAAAAAAATTAGAAGATTTGAGATTAACCTCAGAAATTTTCCAGAAAAAAAAACTTGGACATTTTTACAAGTTTGAAGTCAGAATTTTTTTACTTTTGGAAATACTCAACTTTTTTTTCTAGAAAATTTCTGATATTAATCTCAAATTGTGATTTTATTTTTTTTATTTAAATTTTTTTTTTTGAAAATGTGAGATTAAATCTAAATTTCTGAAATTTTTTGTAGAAATGTACGCTACAATGGTGCAACACACCCTCGTAATTTAATACAACTGACAAAATAATGTTAAATTTTATTATATTTTTGCTAAATTCAGGATATTCTGAAAAATTTAACCCTTTATATTATGGAAACGTTACGGATTTCTACTTGAGCGTAAAGAGAAATCGGTGTTGCACAGATATGAAAGAAAAGCCTGAAGGTCCCAGAATCAGGAGGAAGAGCGGAGACTCACAGAATCCACGCTGGTTCAGGTCCAGTGGGACGTTTCGGCGGTTCATGTCGTCTCCTGGTCCTGATCCAGATGAGTTTGATCAAAGCTAAACGAGACCAGACGTCTACCTGGAAATTTCACACCACTTCCTGCTTCCTGCTGCTGACGAGCTTTATGGAAATGCTGATTTCCCAGCAGGACTGACAAAAGTCCAAATACCTGCTTTACGTCATCAATGGCCGCCTCCGAGCCGCAAAGGACTTATGCAATAAGTAATGAGCCCCAACCAGCATCTGAGTGCATCTGGAAAAGCACAGATGTTCCTATCTGCAGAGTAAATTTAGTTTGAATTTATTAAATCAACTGAACTGCTGAAGTAAATTAAATTCAAATTAATTGAAATCCACTTTTATTACAGTTTAAATTCAAACTGTCATTTTGCTGAATAACAAAAATGAACAATGCATTAAAGTTCTAGTTAAGTTTTAGTTTAATGCAAAGAAATTAAGAAAAAAAAACATTAATTTGCACCACACCATAACAACCACTAGAGGTCAGGAGACTCTCAGTTTCTTCAGCAGTTCCACACAGAAATGTCCATAAAGACACTTTGACTTTACTTTTATAACTGATTATTCAGAGGGTTTAGCAGCAATTTGTTTTCATCTGGTTGAATTACGTTTTGGATTATTTGGAGAACACAAGGTTCTCCAAATGTACCGACATCTCTGGTAAAGATGCAGAAACATAAATTAATGAAAATTAAACAAAATTAACCTTTTTTGTTGCAGTGGGATAAACTCCCACTGAAAATAGTCAGAAAAATCCAGGTGTTAATTTCAGTGAATTTATCTACTGTGAGGAAAAGTCTACATGCTAAGGAATAATTGGTAACAAACTCAGAATTATCCACACCTATAAAAGCACCAAGGAAATGCACTTTCCAATCAATGTGTCACTGATTTTAAATCAGCTACAAACGAGGGAAAAACACCATTAAGCCAAGATAAATAAAAAAAAAAGAAAAGTTTTTCTTTATATCTCAAAGTTTATATTTCTCCCTCACATTAACTTTTGGTATCAAATTCTGGATTAAACTGTATTTAAACTCCTTAGAGATCTATAAACTTGTCTACATTCTTCTCCTAGCGCAGATTATAACAAGTAATGAGATTAGCTGCCAGATTAGCGGATGATACTCCGCTCTACATGATGCCACCAGTCAATTAACAGCTTCAGTTATTTCAACTGGAAACTAGAAATCAGGCTGAAACCTGAACATTCAGAGACACATAAAGACAGTTACAAAGTTGGCCTTCCATCGCCTGAAGAACATTTCCAGGACTAATGTCCCAGCAGGACGTAGAGCAGGAGTGAAAACTCATTTTCATTTTGGGTCACATCATAAATCTGAACGTTTAAAGGGCCGGTTGTGCCAAAATGTGTTCATTAAACCAACTGAACTGTTAAAACATTAATAAACTGCCTGTTGTTTCAGCGCTCAGTAAGTTTCTTAAAATTAAATATTGTACATTTTTTCACACTGATCAGTCTCCAGGATTGTTTTTGTGTTTCTTTGCATTCAAAATCACAGATTTTGCACTAATTTATAAATATTTGTAAGGACTTTTTACTATATTTGCGGTAATGTTTGATGTTAAATGTGACGTTTTATTACTCGCCGTATCGATCGGACTATAACTTGACACCAAGAAGGCTGAGGCAGCGGTCGCTTAAACCCAAAGTTTTTGACCAATTTTGAGAAAATATGAAATGAAATCAGAAGGATTTAATTGTTGATTCTGAGTAAATTTTGAAGATTTGTGAAAAAACTGGAGGAATTTACTGATGTAATTTGGAGTCTAGAGGGCCACATAAAAGCCTGCGGCGAGCCAGATCTGGCCCCCGGGCCTTCAGTTTGACACATGTGATCTAGAGAAGCTCATCCATGCGTTTACATTCAGTCGTATTAATTACTGCAACAGAGTCTGATCCAAACGCTGCTGCTGGCGTTCTGACTAAAGCAGGAAGACAGAGCAAATCACTCGGATCTAAAGTCCTTCACTGAGAGAATAAAATACGGCTGTTAGCTTATAAATCACTGAACGGATGAAAGATCTACTGCTGCTGCTGGACCGACCTTCCAGACCACTCAGGTCTTCTGGTTCTGGTTCTGCTCCTCATCCAGAACCAGAACCAAACATGCAGAAGCACCATTCAGCTTCTATGCACCACAAATCTTAAACAAACCTCCAGAAAACTGCAAAACAGCCGAAACACCAAGTTCCTTTAAATCAGAGCTAAAATCCCAGCTTGTTTGATTAATAACAACTGGAGCATTGATCAATATATCTGATTCTTATTGATTTTAATGATCCTTGACAAAAAGTCATGTTTATTGCTTGTGTTGTTTTTATGATAAAAAGGACCTTAATGCGCTTTACAAATAAAGCAGACTTGATAAATGTTGTATTTTTAATCCCCTAATAGGAATATAAAGGAATCTTCTTTCTTCTTTAATGTTTGATGGAATTTATTTGGTAAAAATCAGACTTTAACTACCATTTTAACGCTTCTCCATCTTTGTGTTAAAACAGTCGATTTTGGCCGATTTCTGCCACACAGACGTCATCCCATCTGCAGCAAAAGTTCACTTTTTGACTTCTGAAGCTGCCTGTGAAGAACACGGTGATCCATGACCTGCCTTTAGGCACAATTTCCTGCAGAAAAAAAAATCCCCTAATTTCTTCTAAAGCTGCCATTAGCCACCATAAGCATGACCGGCCCGTTACCTTTAGTTTGGGCTCCCTTAAACCGCTGTCTATTAGGTGGCTCACTTCAAATCCCCGCTGCCTGGCTTTAATAAGAGCATATTTTTGCTCCTATAATTTGACCTTGTTATCCAATATCCTGTGTCTTTAGTCGTCTGTGTTTTGAACGCGGAGCGACTCGACCGGAGGCTCTGCACCAACCAAAGGCCGGCCCAGGCTGGGAGAGCTGCAGCGGCTGCTAACGACAGTTAGCGCCACGCTACGAAGATAAAAATAATTAAAGCATGAGAATAAGACCATAATACCACAACTGTCCTAAAATTATGACTGTATTCTCATATTAGTAAAACTTCTTGTGATATTTTGACTTTATTTTTGTAAAGTTAACTTGATTCTTGTAATTTTATGACGTTGTGGAAACATGAATAACCATGTTATTACAACTTCCCATAATATTTTGACTCCATTCTCATATTTGTTTTTACGTTATTCTTGTAAAGTTAACTTAATTCTCGTAAATTTATGACTTTGATCTTGTTTTATTCTCGTAATTTGTGACATTGTTGAAATGTTGTGGCTTTATTCTCTTATTATTACGGCTAGTCTTGTAATATGACGACTTTATTGTCATGTTATTACAACTTCTTGTATTGTTTTCACTTTCTTCTTGTAATATAAACATTGTTTAGATATCCTGACTTTATTCTCATATTATGGCTTTATTTCTGTCATGTTTTAACATGTTTTCTTCGTACGTCCTAATACTCCATCAGACATACGACTCACATACTGAGCCAACGATTCGTTTTCATTTCAATCTGCTCAGCCCACAGCCTTCGGACAGCTCAGTAATTTCCTCCACATAACATCTTATTTTGCTCATTTAATTTTGGAGCGGAAATGTTTTTGCACCTTACATTATCTCATTGTTACCCAGAGTTATAGAATCTCTTTTGTAGCTGACGGAGACATAATTACTGCAGCTGGTTTGAGCAAATTGATTTGTGCCAATTTTACAAACTGCATTTCATTTTAGCTACATCTCCGAGCCTCCTGGCTGCAAAAGGTAATTTTTAAGAAAACACATTGACTGGGATGCAGTTTTACCCTCAGAAACTCTGAAAAATGTGCTGCTGTAAAAAAAAAGACATTAAAAAAATGATCCAAAGTGAAGTTATCAAGAGGAAGCGGCGATGGGGGGAAGAGGCGTCTAATATTCCCGGCATCGCGGTCGAGTTACCGTCTCGCTTACTGTACTTCCCCTCTCTGGAAAACCTCTACCCTCATATCTGACCCGCCTCGCCGCTCGTTCGGGAGACTTTAAAAGTTGGAAACAAAGCGCGGTCCGAGGACACGGAGGGCAATCTTGAAACGGAAAACTAAAATGGGGAAAGCCTCTGGAGCTGAAATGTTATTTGGACGATAGCCCGCATAAGAAAGGCGCTGTGTTTGGTTTCTCATTGAGAGTCACCAGCAGCGGCTCATTGTGATAAGAAAATAAGTCTACTGTTACCTGATCTGGTATAATGTGGACCAATTACCACTCCATTGCACTTCATTACAGGGCCGTAATAGGGCCGGGGGTCAGCGCTTGAGATGGAGTGGCACAGGAAAATTGAGTCGTCATTGATAATATGATAAAAACTGACAGTGAGAGGCCCCTCCAACAAATTATCGAAATTTACAGTTGATAGGGAAACACTATAACCTCATTTGGCAAGCAGCTGGCAAGTGCTTGTACAAAGCAGCTCCCTGCAGCACAATGAGAGGCTTATGGAGAGAGAGAAATCCAAAACTATCAGAGGATGGTTTCAGATGGGTTTGGGCCTGACGGGGAGGGAACACGTCTGCAGCGCTCAGATGGATCCAGCGATCTCCTCCAGCCCACGGCGCTTTCTCCCAGACCGGACAGGAGTCGGCCCCTCCGCCGCCTTACAGCAAAACTGGGATCAAATGTTTGTGCAGCACGAAGTTTTGTTTGTGCCGCTATTATTTTTAAGAGATGAATAAATGTGTCCAGAGATCAGGAAAGGTCAATCAAAAGATCCACTTCCTTCAACTCTAACAGAGTTGGTGTCAAATGTTTGTGCAGCAAAAGTTTTAGTTTGTGCCGCTGTCATTTTTAAGATACGTGTCCAGAGGTCACGAAAGGTCAACCGTCTCCCCACTTCTTCAAATCAGACAGAACTGGTGTCTGATTTGGCTACATTTGTGCAGCCAAATGTTTTTTTTGTGCTGCTTCTGCTAACAGACTGGAACAGTGCTTGGGAGTTTATCAAGGCTCAGTTCTATGGCCTCTTATCATACATATGCTGATGATACACAATTTTACTCCTCCGTATCACTACATGACCGCAGTTTATTAGTCCAAATTGGTGCATTTCTATAAAGCAAATTTACTTTTGTAGCTCCACTTTGTCCAATTTTAAGGTCAAAGGAAACCTCAATGTCTCCTCTGGCAGCCGATGATGAGCCATAATGTCGTAGCAGAAATATAAACCTACCTCTGCTTTCTCCCAGTGCGAACTAGAAACAGCCAATCAGAGCCAGGAGGCGGGTCTTAGCGCTGCCAATCACACCCTTGATCTAGCCAGTCTGCTAAAGCCCGTTAGCATAGCCTTTGATAAACTGTTTGCTGTAACTGTAAGTTGTTTGTCAGCTATCAACACACTTAGCAATGACTACATGATGTTGATTGACAGCGTTAAGACCCTCCTCCAGGCTCTGATTGGTTCTTCAGACAGTAATAAGGACGAGGTGGAGGAGATCGAGCTTTTCACAGATATTCTGTCACGAAATGATGTCAGTTTTAACAAATATGTAAAAAACTTCATAAAAGTTGCATTCGTGTTGTCTTTAACAAACATTTAAATTGGTTCGATGTTATGAAAATGTGACAAACGCGCAAAAAATTAGAAATCAAGAAAGGGGCCAAAACTTTTTCACACCTCTGTATGTAGAATAATCTGTCAGGCCCAACAGAACCAAATAATTGCACAAAAATGTACTAATCCTTAGATACTTATTTGCTTTAAAAACAATGTATGATTGTGTTATGTTTCATACTTTGAGTATTTTTAGGTGTTTTGGCTGATAAAAAGCCTGAGGGAATATTATTTGACAATTTAACGAGTTTCTCAGTTATTAAAGGAGAACAATTTAAATTTTTTCATCGGTTTCAATGACACCAAAAAACTTGTCTGTTTCAGCAACTGTAGGTGTGCTGACCAAAAAGAATCCCTCTTTTTTTAACAAACCAAGTCTGGATGCTGAACAGAGAAGCGAAGGAAATAAAACAAATCAGTATTTGGGTTTCTGTGTTCTGTGGAAAACATATGGGAAGTGTTTGTTTGCCTGCGTTTAAGCCGCCTCCATTTGAGGTCCCCCGAATAAATAAATCAAATAAACCACTGTCGGACATACATTTTCAATCCATCAGGATAATCAGATTCTGTTTACCCCAACAGGAACTATTCTAAAATGTTATTAAAAACTTAAATGGAGTTTAGGCGTGGAATAACTAGGTGCAGGAAATGATGAGCAAACAGGGGGATAAGATTCCAATTACCATTAAACAAGCATTGCTTTGACTAGTAAAGAGGGAAACAGCTTTGATATTTCCCACATTCGGCTCCACGTAGGACAGGAAACCAAATACAATTCATAGACTTTTATAACAGAAGTAGGGAAAGCTTTGTCTTAATTTATTACCAGATCTGTTTTAAACCTTTATATTTGATTATTTATGTTACAAAATACCAAAAACATCCTCCTGAAGTCATTACCTTTGTGGAACACCACTCAAGTTTTATCCTGCACATCTAAATAGGCAACGTAGGGAACGCATGCTTCGTTGATCAAAACTGTTGTGGCGCAATTTATCGCGCGGCCATCATTAACGACGGTTTCAAGATGGCGGCGCCTTCATCTGCCGGCGCCACTTCAGCACGATAAGACAGTCAATTTGGACTGCAGTAATCACCCGGCCAGCAGATAACTGTGGCTGTATTTATTTATAATGAGCCCCGTGCGTGTCTAGTGGGAGATAATAGTTTCATTTTTGCAGAGAAAGTTTGCCGGCCGCCCTCATTGTGGAGTAAATGTGACAGATTGCTGCTTCATTTGAATTCATCAGGCTGACAGAGATGAACACGCGATGAATAATAGCAAAGCGACGCCCGGTGAATGCCGCCGCCTCTTTATGAGTCTCCTGACGAGCGTCAGCGCAAATCTACAGGAGCAACGACCGGAAAGCAAGGCGGAGGTATTACAGGAATTTAAAACGAGCAGCATGTCCTCTGCACAGGCAGGCCAGGTTAAAGTCTGGTTGTTGTTAGGAGGCCCTCCAAAAGTTAGAGGGAAGATGCAAAAAATTAAATTAAAAAGTCTGAGATTAATTTAAAAATGTGGAAATTTCTGAGCTCCAAAGGTAAATTTTTTGGGGGGTAAGTGGGAGTCAAAAGTTCAGACATTTGTGATAAATCTTAATTTTTTGAGAAAAAACTTGAAAAGCTCCACTAGTCAAAAATTTGCAAAAAAGAAAACCCTGAATTTTATAGATTGATCTCAGGAATGTTTTGGAAAAACATGGAAATTTCTGAGGTCCAAAAGTCAGAAATCTGCCAGGAAAAACTCAGAAATTTTAAGATTAATCTCAGATTTAATAAATAAATTTCTGGGCTCCAAAAGTTAAATATTTGGAAAAAAGGAAAGTCACATTTTGTGGTAAAGCTCAGAATTTTTTCAGAAAAATCAAGGAAATTTCTGAGCTCCAAAACTCTAAAATTCACCAGAAAATAACTTTTGAGATGAATCTCAGATTCATAGAAATGTCTAAGTTAGAAAACTTGTGAGAAAAAGACTTTTTGTGATTAATCTCAGAAATGTGGAAATCTTTTAACTCCGAAAGTAAAAATTTTTCTACAAAAAACCCTGAAATTTTCTGACCTTGTAAAGTTGAAAATTTTCTGAGTTCCAAACGTAAACAATGTTTTAAAAATGTTTTATATTGTATTTTGCACATTTCTAACAGAAATGACCGACTGTCTAGACTGGGATCAATGAGAGTTGAAATGATTAATCAGACTGATTGCGATTAATCAATTTCGATTAAGATACAGACTAAAAAAAACAGTAATTTGCTGAAAGAATACACTCAGCAGTAACCAAGCCCAAAACTGTACAAAAAATATAAACATGTTGCATTTAAGATGAGAAATCATCTTTGTCTGTAAATATGCTTTACCTGTTCAGGTAAGAAGATGCTGCCATTTTTAGCTTCACCTGGTTGAAATTCTGTAAGAAATTCTCGTTAATCACCTTTTCTATACAGTTATTAATCATTTAATAGAAAAAATAATCAACAGATCAGCCCTACACTGTATTAATGTGAAAGGACTGATCTCTTCACATAAGTGTTTTTAGCTGCAGACGCTTCGTTTTCTACACATGATGAAGCGTTCACTAAAGGAATGCTGCTGTTGCATTTTAGGGAATAAAATGTTTATTTCTTATTTAAAAGTGAATTACTTTGGAGGGTTTTTGGTATATTTAATGAATTGTATAAAATTCATTATATATGTATAAAAATGGCTTACTGGTAAAATTAAATGATAAAAAATGGAAATGTTTTTATACGATTAATCATCAGAAAATCGATTAAGGGACAAAAGTGATTGTGAAACTGATTGTACATTGACTAGAGGTAAGTGAGGTATGTTCAGCTGTTCTGTAGGCTCTTTTAAATCTGATTTGTTGCAACAGAAACAAAGAAAAACAGCAAAAGTTCAGCCAACAGAAAATGCATGCAGTTCTTCGGTCGGACACAAGAGGGCAGAGTTCTCCTACAAATCCTGCCGCTTTCTCTCTGCTCGCCCTTATCGCGGCGGCCGGCGCCTGGAAGATGCCTGCTGAAATAAGTTTGCCTAAAACATCATTACAAATCCAATTAATACTGTCATTAGACTAGATGAAAGGCGAGACAACATTGTGTGGAGGGAAAATCTTTTAAATTCCTGAAAGCTCGGTTGGAACAAGGTTGCAGTGTAATTTGTGACTGATGGTAAGGAGATGCTATCATGAAAGGTAGTGCTGTGGGCTGCTTCCACTTACCACTGTTTAACAGGCTGAGTTCAAATAAATTACTCTATCTTTCCTTTTTATACTTTTACATGACAAATGTATGTAGAATCAATATATTTCTGTAAATAATTATGTGAATACAAGCCAGGATATTTTTAATATATGTGACCAATTTATGGGAGCGGTCTCAGCCTCAACAAATATTAAAAACTACATTGTTCCAACATTTTATTTTTGTTTAAAATGGTGAATTTTTAATTAAAATGACAAACTTGTGGTGTTTTTAAGTCAATTCCTAAAACACAGACATTCATTTTTAGGGATTTTCTGCTGTGTTTTTATTTTCCTTCATGTTATAATTACTGTTATTTGCTATTTTTGTGTTCAGCACAAAACTGTAAATTGATTTGATTTGAAAATAAGAATCAGATTTAAACATGATGAATTGATGTGTGAGAATAAATAAGAAAAATAATAAAATGCCATTTTTTGTGCAAAAATGTATAATTTTATAACGTCAAGAATCCCAGGTAGCATCTTTTATACAAGTAGTTGAAATGTATTAAAATTCATTGTGTTTTTTATTATTCAGTCAGATTAAAGTGATTAATTTTATAATTTATTACTTTTTCTGTTAAAACTGGCAGCTTTCCTGTTTCGCCTGCATTGAATTTAAAACATGAGAACTGATTTCTTTTTTTCAGCCTGATTTACCTGTGAATCTGATCCCAGGTGTGCAGGAGGATTTAATTAAATTATTTAAGATAAAATGAGACATATTATGAGCTTTTCCAGTAGTTCTGAGTTAAAACATGACAATTAGGACAAACGAAGAGAAAAATCTCTTCCACTTGGCATGATGCGATAAACGAAACGTTGTGCAACTTTAGCAACTTCTTGTTTCAATTTGCCATCCGGAAAGTGGAGATCTCTTAACTTTCAGCAAATGGCGCGGGCCAAGAAGAGGCGACGCCTGCCGACCAGACAGACGGGCGTTCCACTCCCCGGCTTTTAACAACCATAGTAATACATCAGTCAAAAGCAATAATTTTACCATTAATGAAATTCCAATTTGCCTTCAGTGCATTTCACGTTGACATTTTCCACATTGCAACAGTGCTTTGATAAAGTTTTTAAAATGCAAAAACGCATCTAAGAGGCTAAAGACCAGCCCAAGTGTCAGCGTGCCTGGCAGAGGACTATGGTACTTAATTTTTATCTCCAAGCGCCCGAGGCGTTAGAAGCCTGAATGTTAACATTGGCTCCATTTTCATTATCATCACATGATTATGGATTTTACTGCATTTAGCTGATAATACAACGAGCAGCTCACCTTAAAAGAAGTTGCTGGAAGGTTTCATTTCGGCCCAAATGAAATTTTCATTTGACAAACAAGTATAATTAGGCTGCACTTCTTGTTCGGTGTCAGTCTGTTTTCTGATTGAACTCCGACCAATTTGCAGCCACTAAATGAGTTTGAATAATTTCCATCCTGAATGTCTCGGGGACATTAGCTTTAGGAGTGCTAAGTGGCAGCATGCTTTTTGAAGTTGCTGATTATTTGATGCCACCCCTGTCTACCTTTACGTTTTTGAGCTTACTTCAAAGTTAACAAGAGGAAGACGGAGGGAATGGGGGGTAAAAATTGCTCTACCTCCGAGTACAATGAGAATTTGAAAGTGTTTTTGGCCAGGTCTGGAAGGCAAAGTGAAAATGACTTTAATAAGTGTGTAATGCACTTCGTTAGCTTCAATGCGCTTTGCTTCTCCACTTTATTTCTTTCATGTGGCCACGTTTATGGAGCCGAATGAGCAGATTTGTTTCTGCTGAAACTGTGCAGCTAAAAACTAATACCGCCGTATCGCTTTCATTAAACCTGCTAATTGCAAATTAATAAATTACGAATTATGACAAATGCAGCAGTTTGCACTCATAAAACCTTCCAGTGTTTGGCGTTGGAGTCCGCGCTGAACGGCTGGAATGAATCATAAATGTTTGTTTAGGACAAAACGCCCATCGAAGCGGCAAGATCTGCATGTTCATCAAAATGGTTACTGTAAAATCTTTAGATCCATTAGTGAGTGAACAACTGAAGGAATATCTGACGGGAAAATGATGCTGATGTATAAAACAGCTGAAACTCTTCCAGCTTCCTCATGTATCCAAAGGCGTTCCCCATGAATCCGTTCTGGGACTGCTGTTATTCGCTTTAAAAACCAACAATGTGCCTGGAAAGAGAACACCAGTTTCCTTTAATTTAAGGATGTAATGTACTGTTGTGAGGCACTAACATGAGGTAGATCAATGCTGACACCTTAAGAACAGAATTTAAACTGTAGCTGAAACAGAAACTAAACCCCAAATTAACTTTTTTTGAAGATAAATTGTCTAAATTGATTCTTAAGGATGCTATCTTTATGTTTCTGAGCAAAGCTCAGTGCTGCCCTCTTTGGGTTGAACAGTTTAATTTCCCTATTGGTTACAGCAGCACAGTTTGGTTGACGAATGTATCGGTTTGGTTTCTCACTCGGTTTCTGCAGAGCGACTAGTGATTCAAGTATTTTCGCCATGTTGCCTTTTTTTTTTTTTTTTACAAAACAGTCACTAGAGGGTCTGAAAGTCCATAAATATGTAAAAACGTTGGAAGAAGTGCTTCATCCCTTTGCTGAACCTTCTCCACTGTCCCAACATTAGGCCACGCCCCTCAGCGCCTCCTGGCTCCGCCCACTTGGGGGCGGAGTTATTATTTCAGTTACACTTTAAACATCAGAAAACACATAAACTTATGTTCTGTTTTAAAAAACAACATCGTAACATATGGAGATAAAGTGAGAGCCTTTAACCTGAGGGAAGCGTCAGTTTTTACAGTGTAGCCATTAGAAACTTGTTTTCAAAAGCAAATTAAACTAAATTAAAGTATTTGCTGCTTCTAACTGTCATGGTTTTGGTGATAGTTTTTTTCCTATCTAATCCAACATCAAGCTGTTTAGCATTTTAAAGGTTCGTACAGAATTTGAGAAAATATAATTTAAACTTCAGAATTAGCTTCTCACCAAATTTCGAATACTTAAAGATGTAGATGTTTTTAATTTTATCAAACTCTTTAGTTACCCCAACCTTTGTGCTTTAGTGCACTCTTCTGAGTAAGATCTTAAAAGTCTTTCCTGGTTAAATGAAGAGTTAATAATAAAATAAACTACTTTGCCAACAAATAAAAGTCACAAAAGAAGAAGACGAGGAAGACTGAAGCGTTACGGCTGGCAGAGAGGCGAAGGGTTATTTGTACGTTCCTCCTAATGGATTTAGAAGATGGCCTAAAATCTCAGTAACAGCTATTTCAGTAGGAGTAATCCATCATCCTCAGAATAAATAAACATCAATGCAGAGCAAAACTGAATGAGAGAAATGGAGTGAGGGCAAAAAAGACAGAGAGGATCACAAATAAAGCTCAGTGTGGGATTGATGAGAGGGAATGGGGATTTGGACAATGTGATTAAGTAATGGCTTCAAAATATGGAAAGTAAGGGTAAAACGAGGAATAATTTAGAGGGTATAAAAAGTGCTGGGTGTCAGTGACGGGTGGAATTACATTTCATTATCATAACGGAGAAAACGGCTGCAGCCTGGTTACGATTTCTAAATAAAATCATAATATATTTTACTTTCCCTGACGTAGAACAGACAATAACACTCGTTTAATCACATTTAAATGTGTTCGAAAGGAGCAACACGTTTTATTTCACATTCCAACCTGCTCAGCATGAGGGGCTGATGAAAAGCCAAATACTCTGTTCAGGCGACATTTACAACATGCTTCATTTGGCTGATCGACATATTTCTACAATTTCTAACTTCATCTGAATCTGTTTGCTTTTATTAAAGTTAGTTGGATTCACATGGACTAAATTTTACTCATATTCCTATAAAATTGTATATAAGTCTGATTGCTTTGTCCACATTTCACACATGTTGTAAATTTGTGCACTGCAGAAAAAGATTAAATTAATTAGATTTAATAAAATTAACTGATTAATTATATCCCTAAAACTTCACAGACCCTAAGACAAGTTTAACGGAGGGCGTTCCAGTTGATTTTTCCGACTGGGAAGGTGGAATTTCCCAGTTTAGACAGCAACTGAAGCACAGCGTCAGTGTTTCAGCAGTTTTGCAGTTTTCTGGAAGTTTGTTCCAGATTAGAGGAGCTGGATCTGGAAGCTAACTGATTCATTTTTTTAGGCAGACCTGAGAAGACGCTGTTTTCAGTGCGACTAAAGATAAACATACGGATCAGTTTAGACCTTTAATCCTGGGAATATTCTTCATGTAACAAAAGGCCGCCTTTGTAACCGTCTTTATGTGATTCTGAAGGTTCAGGTCCAAACATAAACCCAGATTTCAGTTCTGATTACGAGTTTGCAGCTCTAATAACTCTTAGCTTAACTACATACACCATTGCCAAATAATTTAGAATAATCAATGAACCCAGCGGCCATTTTTTTGAGTGCGGGAGGAAAACGCAAACTCAATAAACACTCAAGGCCCGGATTTGAACATATTATTAATAAAAAGTAAATTATTGTTATGGTAAAATGTCCCACCTGAACACTGATCTCTGTCGGTATGGGATTTTTTTCTTGGTGATTTTCTGTATTCACATGAAGAGTTTTCTAAATGTTTCCGGTTGGAGCTGTTGCCATATTTTAAAGCTAGGAAACCGCCGGGTTGTGATCTGCCAGGTGTGGTGATGTGAGTGCTCGGCTCCAGAGCTCCTACCTGTGATGGCGTGTCACTCTGTCAGCCTGTTTTAGTTCTAGCTAAATGATGAGACCTTGTGCTGCCGTAATCTACGCTGAGTCTGGATGAGCTTTTCGACGCAGCAGCGTCTGAAAACCAGGCGGAGGAACGTGGCAGCAATGTCCTCCGCTGAAACTTCCTGTAATCATGACGCCAACATTTCCTGTCACACCATAACACTGCAAAAACACAAAATATGAAGTTTCTTTGGTCTAATTTCCAGTATAAATAGATTGAAATAAGACAAACAAATTAAAAAGTAACTTTTCAGCAACGTACAGAGGTTTCTTTTAGGTAAATAATTCCTTAACATTGATGAAAAAGTTCCTGTTTTATTGGCAGATTATTTCACTTGTAACATGTTATAAGTTAATTTATCTGCCAATGAAACAAATACTTTTTAATAAGTATTAAGGAAATATTTACCTAATAAGCCTCTAATTCTTGCTGAAAAGTTACTTTTTATTTAGTTTGTCTTATTTTTAGTCTGTTTTTTATTTCAATAACTTCAAAACATGACCATCTGAGTCAAAGTTGTAGAATATTTTGCTGTAAATCATTTATTTTGTTGCTAAACGTTTAAATGCAGCTCTGTTGGTTTTACTGGATCTTGGAGCCACACAGCATCTGCGTTTCCAGTACGAATGTACTGAAAAAACACATTGCGGTTCTTTCCAAACTTTACTTGGATTAATTTAGTTTGATTACTTGTGACCAATTAATGCAGTATGTTTAAGTTGAATCACCTGTTCCTTTTTCAGTGTATTTGAAGGCTGTGTCTGTACCAAACATCCGGCTGCTTGCTTTAGTTCATAAACTGTACAAACAAAAAGTTTTAGGAGTCATTAGCTATGATTGGTTTTCCCCTGTTGATGAGGATTTTTAAAGACTTGAATCTCTCAAAAACGAACAGCAGCAAAGCCAAAATCTGATTTTGATATCTGCAGTGCAGTTTGTCTCCGATCTCCAGAGGAAAAGCAGCTTATTGGCAGCAAGTGAACGTGTGAATCCAGAGGAGCTAATGACTGAATGCTGAGAAAATCAGTTTAACTATCCCTCCGTCTTTAATAGTACAGATCTGCTGTTTGTGTCAGTTTACTGATCCTTTAAATGAAATAAAGTCTGCAGCTAACAGGAAGAATCACCAGGTTAGGGTCATGACCTGTTCTGGGGTCAGGTTGCCTGAAATCTGCGTAAAAGACACAGAAATCGTCCTGAAATGTGGTTTTATGGTTGGACCAAAATTCAGGCTGTTGTGAATGAACATGATGCAGGATTCAGTCTGAGCGATAAATCGGTTTTATCGGTTTATTGAATCTTTGGTTTGAAGATTTAAGTTTTGGAAAATCTGGATTTTTTTGAAAAATTCACATCAGTTCGAAAGGCTTATAAATAGATGCAAAAACACAAAAACAGGACATTATATCTATAATTTTAGTATTAGTTTATAGTTTTCACTGTTAATTACTGTTTGTTTCAGTTAACAAAATATTTTCTCCATTTTTTTGGTTAATTTGTTAGTTTTATCAGTTCAAAGTGTTTTACATCATAAAAAATGTCACAAACTCATCATAGAGTCAACAGTTAGTGAAAACCAATAGCAGACATTACATATCGATGCGCATACCGATGTTGGTGCTGATATATTCCCAAAAGCAACTTTAATGTATTCAGTCAGTGAAATTAGGAGAATAAGAGCCTGTATGAAATAACTAATAAAGGAACTGAAACTGACAAAAATAAACTGCGACAAGGTCACACTGCAAAAACACAAAATCTCAGAGAACGTGTGTCTAATTTCTAGTACAAATATCTCAGTACTCTTGGTATAAGACAAATCTAAATTACAAGTAAATTTTCAGCAAGATATAGAGTCTTGTTTTAAGTCAATAATTCCTTAATATTGTTGAGAAAGTTCTAGTTTCATTGGCAGATTATTTCAGTTGCAACAAGTATTTTTCCCATGTTATAAGTTAATTTTTCTGCCAAGTGGTTTTTCATCATTAATAACAAATTATGTACAAAGAAAAGCTCCTGTTTCTTGCTGAAAAGTTAGTTCTCAGTTTGTCTTATTTCAAGAGTACTAAGACATTTTCTCTAAAATTTAGACTAAAACTACTTGGTGAGATTTTTTGTTTTTGCAGTGTCCATTTGAAAAGGTCAGACTCGTGTCAGATTTAGAACTTGGGTTGCATTAAAAAACATCTGATCTGTGTTGCTCAGACTGTCATGAAACAATCAGACGCAGGTCATTAAGGTGAAAAAGCGGATTTGGGTCACTGTGAGGTGTTAAGCTGAGTAGATCTGATTTTATAGATCGGGAACATCGCCACCGATACATACATATCTGATACAGATACAGATCGGTTCGTCTCCAGTTCAGAAGCATCTGCAGTTCTAACTGTCTGGATGCAGCCAGGTGAGTGGCAGGTGCCGCCGGCCCTCAGCAGGCAGCGTTTGTTGATATAAGCGTGTTTTCCTCTTTGAGCGACTGATCTGCAGAGCTGCACATGAAGGCCCTCGTTCAGCAGTGTACACACCGCACTTCGGGAGGAGTGCGTTTAAACACCTCCCCTCTCTGCCTGCAACATTAAACAGTGTGGAGGGTAGCTGGGAGCCATCATGGAGGACGGCGGCGGCGGTGGGGGCTGGGGAGCGGCGCTCAAACAAATGCTGGAGAGTGGCAAGTTTGCATTCGCCCATACCAACAAGCTCCTATCTCATTAACAAACCGCTGAAATAAAAGAGTGCTTTTTTGGCTCACAGCTATAAAAAAAATTATCATAGTGATGATGTTCCTCAGCCGTCAACAGAGCTGTGATAACGTTGTTTGATGATGACTTTCCCATGAATGTTAAGCAGCCGCCGCAGCAGAGGAAAGGAGCTTATCAGCGCCTAATGCCCATCTCTAATTCCTGCCCTTCTTGAACTAGCCATTTTCTAACAGCGTTAACTGTCAAATTTACATCCCGTCTTAATGCCACTAAAGAGTACGGGGGATGAAGAGTAAATGACAGCAGTGTAATGAGGAAGGCAAGGCATCGCACAGCCGACTTTCTCCCCCCCACCCGTCTCTGCCTCTGAGGGGAAGATGATTTCCACAATATGTGGGCTTCATTCCCTCCTTCTTTCACCAAGGTGTCAGGATGGAGAGCTTATACCTGTGAACTTACTGGATGAGCCTAATTAGCAGAGGAAGAGGACAGAGTTTATTGGGGTATGCCGCTATTACACAGTAAAATAAGGGGTGAATTTCCACCAGCCATGTTTGGTTCGCTTTAATCGAACTCCAGTTGGTTTGACTGGAGGTGAGAATGAGCCATCGAACTCTGATCCACTTAAACGCCTGTTTTTGTGTTTCAGGGTGTTTTCACATCGACAGTCCAGTAGATTTGGTTCGATTGTAGACAAAGATAACATTTGTTACAATTTCAGCTGCTGTGGTTCCCCTCCTCGCCTTTGGGGGCGCTGCACCAAGAACCTCTGAAGGAAACAGGAAAACCTCTGAAGAAGACACTGAGCTCAACTTCCTTCTTCATGAAAGGTAAACAGAAATGGAGAGGTGACAGATTTTACCGGTTGAAGGATTTATCTTCTGTCTGGCAGAAAACCATGAGTCATTTCTACCGCTAGCACTAGCACTAGCGATAGCACCACTGCTAGCACTAGCGATAGCACTACTGCTAGCACTAGCACTAACGCTTTTTTTTTGGTTGTATTTACTAAGTGAAACAAACCAAACTATTGATTGGTTTTAGCAATTTTAGCAATTATTTGTCTTTGGTAAAAGTCCACAAGCCATTTCTCCCTTTAGTGTTAAACTCTTGTGTTTGTTTTGGTTGTATTTACCCAGAATGCCCTGCGTTATAGTCCACTTCCTGCTTTTGGAGCAGTTTCCAGTTTGCTTGGCGTTCACATAAATGTTCAAACCGCATCAGAGATCATTTCAGCCAAACCCAGACTGGGGTTTGTAGCTGGTCGATTAGCATTCTCACCTTCCCAAGTGAACCAAACTTTCCAGACAAACGGACTGGAGTTGGATTAAACCGGATTAAACATGGCTGGTGTGAATCCACCATGGAGTTCTCATAAAATTATTACTTCATTCTACTAATATTGCAACTGTATTCTGGTATTTTCTTTATATTATAAATATTCTTATGATATTTGACTTTATTTTGGTTTTCATAATCTCACTCTAATATTCCTTCACAGAATTGAAAGTCCAAATAAACAGAAACTGTAAAACACGCTCATCAAACAAGATGGCGGCCTTGGGCGCACTGACATGGTAAAAAAAAGAAAAAAGAACACTTTCCAAAAATTAAATCTTCAAAAACCAAAAAGTTTAGTAATCTATAAAATCGATTAATTGCCCAGCCATCACAGAGAGCTCTAATTGGTATTCATTAACCAATCGATGTATAGATAATTACAATACTTACCAAAGTATAAAAACTACAACTACTACTATCATCTAATAAAAACTAAACAATATTTAACTGATAGTTGAGAAAACTAATTGAATTAGATCAAAACAAAATAAAACTAAACTACCATGAAAAACCCAAAGCTGTTACAACTCCGGCCACAAACGGTCACAAAGAAATGTTTAGCATTTAGCTTCCACATTTCCATTGTTTTCTCAAAACCAAACCTGGTTTGTTTACAGTTTCAGTTGCATCTGTTGGACATCACTTGATATTTAATGTTCCATGTTTCACTTTCATGCTACAAACCGCATGAGAATAAAAAACAAGAAGTGTTGGGCGTACTCTGACATAATGCAGGAGAAACCATGAACATGGAGTCCATTTTATCCGGGGGTCGGACTCTGGGTCGGACTCTGTATCAGACTCCGGTCGGCCTCTGGTCGGACTCTGGTGGACTCCGGTCAGCCTCTGGTCGGACTCTGGTGGACTCCGGGTGGACTCTGGGTGGACTCTGGTGGACTCTGGTGGACTCCGGTCAGCCTCTGGTCGGACTCTGGTGGACTCCGGGTGGACTCTGGGTGGACTCTGGTGGACTCCGGTCAGCCTCTGGTCGGACTCTGGTCGGACTCTGGTCGGACTCCGGTCGGACTCTGGGTGGACTCTGGTCGGACTCTGGTCGGACTCCGGTCGGACTCTGGGTGGACTCTGGTCGGACTCTGGTTGGACTCTGGTCGGACTCCGGTCGGACTCCGGTCGGACTCTGGTCGGACTCCGGTCGGACTCCGGTCGGACTCCGTTTGGACTCTGGTCGGACTCTGGGTGGACTCTGGTCGGACTCTGGTCAGACTCCGTTTGGACTCTGGTCGGACTCCGGTCGGACTCCGGTCGGACTCTGGTCGGACTCTGGTCGGACTCTGGGTGGACTCCGGTCGGACTCTGGTCGGACTCCGGTCGGACTCCGGTCGGACTCTGGGTGGACTCCGGTTGGACTCTGGACGGACTCCGTTTGGACTCTGGTCGGACTCTGGTTGGACTCTGGGTGGACTCCGGTTGGACTCTGGTCGGACTCTGGGTGGACTCCGGTTGGACTCTGGTCGGACTCCGTTTGGACTCTGGGTGGACTCCGGTTGGACTCTGGACGGACTCCGTTTGGACTCTGGGTGGACTCCGGTTGGACTCTGGTCGGACTCTGGGTGGACTCCGGTTGGACTCTGGTCGGACTCCGTTTGGACTCTGGGTGGACTCCGGTTGGACTCTGGACGGACTCCGTTTGGACTCTGGTCGGACTCTGGTCGGACTCTGGGTGGAGATTAAATCTGGGCTCATCTGATTGGACCGTAGAAAGTTTCAAACTGGGATGATTTCATGCTCCAGTGAAAGGCGAGAGGCTACGATGGTTTGGAAAGGAAACAGACAACAGATCAAATTAAGTCAAATCAAGTCAAATCTTACCTTTGATGAGAAATATTTAAACTTAAATGTTTTGTTTTATGCAGCTTTGCCAAATACGACGAACTAACTGTAAATTAAGCTACATTTAGGCATAATGGATATTTATTTACACTTATTTAGACATTTATTGTTCTGAAAAGAGCTACAGTGATAAATATTGTATATAATATTTATGCTATAACAGCTTATATCACTGAGGTCAATATGTGAAATATTATCCCTGAGGCTCTGCTGCTGCTTCCCATTTCACATGTTTTTCATGTTAATTTGATGCATTCAAACACTAAAAGCAACATCTTAGCAAACAGATATTTTTAGTCTGATCAGTTTACTGAGATAAAAGATGAAATTTAAACTTCTGCTACCTGAACCACATTTTCAGGGTTTCTCCTGCAGGTGTGCGATTGGTATCGATCTGATTTATCACCGATACTGATACTGATAGCGATACTTTTACTATTTAAATTTGTTATATCAACAAACGTCTGACTCTCAGGAGTTTTTGTGAATTATTTTGTTCAAATCTAGAATTCGATTTGGATAAAGTTGATGTCTACAAAATACCTGAAAGTGCCGGCTTCCTTGTCTGCACTGCAAAAATATAAAATCTTACCAAGTAATTTTGGTCTAGTTTCTAAAATATCTTCATGCACTTCAAATTAGCCAAAACTAACTAATAAATAACTTTTCAGTGAAATACAGGAGCTTGTTTTAAGTCAATAACTGCTGTTCTAGTTTTTCACTGGTAGATTATTTCACTTAAAATGACATTTTTCCCTTAAGTGGAACTTGAACTATTTCATCATTATTAATTAATTATTTACTTAAAATAAGCTTCTATGTCTTGCTGAAAAGTTACTTGTATATTTAAGTGTAATAAGATATTTGGAGTATAAACCAAACCAGAAATGCTTTTTTGTTTTTGCAGTGTGCAGCTCGCAGCAGCTGAGCTCCGCCTGTGGGCTCAATAGATTTGACACTAGAGTGCTGATGAATCTCATCAGTTTAATGTGTTTATGCTTGCTAATCCTTAGAAGCTTATTGCTGTTCAATGGAGTGCTAAAAAGTTACCTAATTTCCCCCTGGTCGCCCTGCGCCCCCGCTCTCCCTCTCTCTGGTGTTGGATGTGGATCTTGTGGAAAACACGCAGGACACGCCGCGTCTCGCTGATTTGTGTTATAGGCCGCAGAATGGGCTTTGACGGGACCACAGTACAGGCTGATATTTCTGTTTTTCCACCTTAAATTCGCCCCATCACTGTCTGATCCCCCTCTTCCCCACTAAGTGCTTCAGTCTTATCTGCGGCGCCCCCACCTCGCCTGTCGCTCCCTCTACAAATGCCTATATGACAGCTAACACCCAGTATTAATTAAAATGTCATGCCTCCGAATCAATATTGTAAAACAGTTCAAACACGACTCGTCGCCACTGCTGTGATAAGTGCTTTTGGGTGACAGGTAAGTCCAGAGAAAGAGATGCAAGAGAATGGTGTGACGGATTTATCCAGAGAGAACATGTAACATTAAAATTTATGACCCACACACACACACACACACACACACACACACACACACACACACACACACACACACACACACACACACACACACACACACGCCCACACACACACACACACACACACACACACACACACACCTCCCGGTTCACCGTGTGTTCCTTCACTGCTCACAATTGAAAATTATCCACACTGTCATGAAGTGTGCTGCACTAAACTGACAGATCCACAAGTCAGCAGCAACAGGCCAGGAGGCTCGATGCAGAAAGTCTCTGCCGTCGGCCCGAGACGCGCGGAAACTGATTAATGCTCGTTTAGGAAGCAAACGCAGCGTTCATTACAAAACTACAGGCTTTTTTCTTCTACGAACACATGCGCACAACGCTGGAGGGGCAAAAACACGATTCTGGGGGCGTTGGGACGTCACAATGCAACACGTGTATAAACTTTGGAGCAACATCTACCCAATTCCAGAAAGAGTCTAACAAATAAGTGAGGTAGGAGAATCTGATCACTCCAACTGGAAAAATGTTCCCTGATTTCAAAACTTTGAAGTGCTGCTTGTAATTCCAGTTTCCAGTGTGGAAGCAAAGTGAAGATTATTCCTGGTTACCAAACTATGACGGTGTATTGTGCCCAGCGTAGACAGAAAAAAAAGGAGTAAATTTCTGCCAAATAAAATTTACAGACAACTTTTCTGAGCTAGAAAAGTTGAAAATGCAAGAGAAAACTCAAACATTTGGGGTTGAAAATTTTGAAAAGTCAAACATTTGTTTGACAAAATCCAGGAATCTTTAGATTAATTTGAGATTAATCTAAAGATTTGTCTCTAAGTTTTTTCTCAAAAGAAAAAACTTTTGAGAAAAAGTTAGTGGCGAGAAAAACCTTAGAAATTTATGAGTTTCAAAAGTCAAAAAATTGCTAAAAAGAAAAGATCAGAAATTTCTATATTAATTTTTAAACCCATTTTTAACTTTTCAAAATCAGCAATTACCAAGCTTTTTTCTACAAATTTACTGATGTTTCAAGTCCAGCCTTTAACTTCAGAAGTTTCCATGTTTTCTCCAGAAAAATTCTGAGTTTTTCTAGAAAATGTTTTAACTTTTCAAATTAAAAAATGTTAAACGTTTTTGTAGAAAATTTCTAAGTTTTTGACAAACTCTCAACTTTTGATGCTCAAAAATTTCTAGAAGATTTTTTAGATTAATCTAAAAAATTCTGAGCTTTTTGTAGAAAATTTTAAACTTTTCAAATTCTGAAGTTTTTGACTCTTGTAGAAATTTCCTGTATTTTTGTAGCATATTTTCAACTTTTAAAAGTTTCTATACATTTTTAGATACTTTTCTAGATATATATATATTTTTAGATCCACATTTTTCAGTTTTTTTCTATCAAATCCACTCCTCTTTGTTTTTCCCCTGTCTGCAATGGTCTTATGTATACAAATTGACGATTTTGTAAAAATAATTACTTCTTAAAGTGGGATTTTCCTCCATTATATAAAAGTGCTGAAGTTAAAGGCTGGAGTTTTCTTAAGTTTTCACATGGAGATTATGTTGCTGCAATAAAGGATGAATTTATTTTAAGCTTTGCAGTTTTCTACAATATTCCAACTATTTCAGGCGACACAATCCTTTAATTTGAGACTTTGTGAGCTGTGCAGATTCCCACACTGAGAGACAATGTTCAGACGCTCACAACACGGACAGAATGTAACAAATTCTGTCAGAGTAAATATGGTTTAATAAATGAATTAGCTTCATAAATAATGGCTGTAATGACATTTTAGGGGACAATAAGCCAAAGCGTTGTCAGGAAATAGTTGATGTATGAGTTTCATGCCTCAGTGGTTCCTCAAAATGAATAGGCTCTGGAAGATAGCAGGGGCCTGCAACCAGCCCATTTCCTCGAATTATCTACTTGTTGTCAATTTGCACAGTGGAATTACACATGCAAATTGAACTGCCTGCACAAACACCACTTGGAGATGATAAAAACAAGTTAACAAAGGCTATAGAAGGAGGATTTATTTCACCGGCTAACCCGGGTCAAGCAATACATGTATTTTACGATTGTGTGTACCCAATTTTGGTGTAATTATATCAGCAAATTATTCTTTGTAATCTTATTATTTTTCCCCCCAACCTTCTCCTTACACACATAATTAACTCCCGGCAGAAAAACGGCGGCTTTTAATCTGATTCGGGTTTCGTTTTTGTTGCAGAAACTCAAAGGAAGGTGAGAGGTGAGCAGTTTAGCGACACCATTTGGTTTAACTACTTGGTTTAAGTGCAGACAAATCCACATAACCGAAGCCAACACATTAAAAAATATATATAAATATATAAAATCACCTCTTAGCATCATCCCTCATACTGGCGAGGAAATTAAGAGTCCCCAGACCTCCACGTTTGCTATTAGATATCTCATTTACTTTGTACACACAGCGCTAATCTCCACTAATGAATTCTGCCACACCAAGCCAGATCGAGATGACTTAAAATTATTACCACTTCCACAGATATGCCTTTCCTCATTTGAGGCTCAATTTGGCTGGCTCGCAAAAACAGTCTGTCACAGTAAGATACTAATAATTAGGGTTTTAAGATGATTAGTTTATCTCTGTGCTCTTACAGTCCTGCCTCTTATCCACCGTGGCCAAAAACTTAATAAGAGGCTCTAAGTTTTAAACAGCCAACTCCAAATTACCAAGAAATGACAGAAATAATGAACTGCAGCATATTGCCAGGGAGAGAGAGGAAGATGGATGGTGGGGAAGCCGAGACATTAATTCAACCTGTGAAATAGAACACAAAGCCTGTTAATCAATAAAAAAATGATTTAAACCTGGAAATCAAATTTCTTTAGCTTTAACGTTGACTTGATGCTTTTCGTTTACCTTCAGTCTCTGATGCGTTGTCATAAATGTAATTAAAGTGGCGATAATGCAGAGTGAGTGATACCAGTTAATGGTGGCCTATTTCTGAGGATGAGATGTATTTTACATGTTCAGGATGACATAAGCTTTATCACTCAACTTTAATATACGCAGCAGAAATAAACCGGATAAATCTCTAAGATCATAGGAAGGTCAAGGACTTTTACGTTATTTATTTATATTTAGGCAAAAACTCAAGTTGGTATTATGAGACTGAGTATCAGGGCTAAGAGAAAAAGATTATGAGAAAAAAGTCGTAATATTGCAAGAAAAACACTGCTAGAATAAAGCCATTCTAGTCGTAAAGACCTAAGTCAAAATAATGAGAATAACATCTAAATAAAGATGAAATAAGTAAAAAAAAACTCAGAAGACTGCAAGGAAAAAGGAGTAATGACACAAGAATGAAGTCATATTAGCAGAATAAAGTTGTAATAATACAAGGAAAAGGCAAAGTCATACAAAAAAAATTCATAATATTAACAGAATTGTCTTAATACATGAAAAAACCCAATGACATGAGAATAAAGTCAGAATAATACGAGTCAAGAGTAATAAAGCACACAAAAATTGTGGTAAAATCTGGTAAAATTGTGACTTAATTCTTGTTATTTCAGGAAAAAAGGAGAAGAATTACTTATAAATATCCTGAAATAGATTTGTTTTTTGAAAAGTAAGCATATTATTATTCCCATAATCTCAACATTATGTCAAATAAGCAAAGACAAAACTCACCGATAACAATATTTATATTCAGATACTGTTACTGCTTGTCCATCAAAAACAGTTTTTAATAATATTTTTAGTATGTAGATGAGCTAGCTTTAGCATCAAGTCGGATTAAAAATAAAGCACTACTTTTTCAATTGACCTTTTTATATATGTCTGAAGTTATGGGTCTTTTACCCTTTATCCTGCATTTATATGACACACAAAATACAGGCTATAATTTATGTATATTACGGTCCCAGCATTAAGATGCAACCAAAAGGGGGCCTAACGTGAATGAACGTGAAAGAGCAATTTAAGGGTAGATGCCTGTGCCAGTGCCAGGGGCTATACAAGATTTGCATGCTAATCATTCTAATAATAATGTCATGCCCAGAGCACTTTAAGCAAATTGCGAACCACTGGTCATAGAAGGAAGCTTATCTGAGCCAGAACATGACACAAATATAGGTTAACATCTGAATGACTCCTGGTAATTCACAAACCTGTTAGTCGCCTGGCTCACCTCAATTAGAAGTGGCTTTCACTCAAGTTTATTCAAGTTTTTACAACTACTGCCTTAACTCTTAAAAAATGTTTTCAGATTTTTATTTGGAGGGTTCTTATGATATGGGACATTATTACTAAAGTACTACTTTTACTTCACTTACTAGAAAGAAAAAAAAGTCAGTTTGGGAATTTTTATCCTCATAAAATTATGGTGTGCAACCTAAAAGAGTGCCACAATAAAGCTCAATATTTCAAAACTATGAGCTGCCAACTGTAGGATGGCTACCTGAGCAGATAGCCTGACTAATTACCAGCAAATATCCGCTTGGTGTTATTCTAAAAAGAACAGGAAAATGAAGAATAGTAATATTCCATGCAATAAGCACTTAAAAATCACAAGTCTATTTAGCAGCTTGCTAATCGTTATTATTAAATCACAATAAATAAAGAATATTGATGACATTACTACTACAACCATATTTTTGCAACAGTAGAAACAATACGTTTTATTTTTATATTATTATATAATGTAGAATTTGGATTAGAGCCAGCACCTGGTTGTTATGCATTTTTTACTGACAGGACATGAATGACTTTTCTAGAAGAAAAGATGACAGATAAAAAAAAAACGTTCAGATCAATCGATCTACCTATTTAGCTAGATAAGTTTCTAGCCAGTTATCCAGCTATCTATGTGCACTTTAGCATTATTTATAATAGAACAGCTGAAAAAATAGTAGGGTTTTAATGTATTCCACTTTTGTAAGTTAATTAATTATTTGAATATCAATAAAAATCTAAAAGTAGTCAAAAGGACTGAACCGAAACATCCAAATACGTTTTCAGTTTCATCCTCGTTCAGTCATTGGTGCGTTTCGTCAACGTCATTCGCTATCAGCCAATGAGGGCGTTCACGGCAAAAACGTCACAATGTTTACCCGGAAACGAGTGCCTGTGTTAAACTGTTAAGTAGTTTCAGGATTTCCCGGAGTTTTTCACTGAGTAAAGCTGAATATTTTGTATATTTTGTGTTTAAATGAGTGACTCGATATGTATAGCGGACTGTTACCCAAAGATTTAACAGAAGACGATCTCAGTCCAGACGAGGAGGAGAAGGATGAACCAGAAAACGATGTTGTCGAGAATCTTTCTGCTGGAAATTTAAGCCATGTTGCTGAAAACACAGGCTTTCCGGATGATGGTGAATCCACACAGACTGGGATCGAAGTCGACGATGATTCCAGGACATGCAGCATGCCTGGAATATCCGAGGAGATGTGGCAGGTAGGTCTGAACTCCTGTTTTTATTGAAGCTGCTGTGAATTCACTTTATTTGTGTGTGTGCTGCAGAAATTTCAGGTGCTCCGGAAAAAGAAAGATGAAATTAAGACAACAAAAATCCACGAAAGAAGAAAAAGAAGACGCAAAAAAGGTAAATAAACTCCATGATATCCTCAGCAAATTTAAAAACGACTTTATTAATTACCTTATTTTGTAATTAACAGAAAGAAAATGCGAGGAACCTACAGAGGACAGGTAAAAATGTGCACCGTACCTGTTAAAGAATGTTATGTAGGCTGCAAATGAGTACTTTTTAATAAACTCTGCTTTAATTGTCAAACATAGAGTGGATATAGAATATTTTATGTCCTTTTTTGTTAAAATGTCAGAGTTTTGTGATATAAAATCATTAGATCTTGACAAAATATTTACTTCATTCTGAAGTTTGAACTGAAACAGTGAAGTTTGTAAGAGGGAAATACTTAATTGAAGCATCGTTAGCTTCAGTTTCATCGGTTAGCATCATAACATTTCTTTCACTTAACCTTCTCCAAATCTATCAGATTGTGAGTCTCTTCTCATCCTAAACCGTTTTGAGAATATCCCCACAGATATTCGAAGCAGATTTTGTTGTCAGCGCTTGCTGGGCCGATCCAAAACGTCCATTTTTCTTTGAGGTCTTTCATTTGATCTGGATGTCTGAATCAGTTTTCTAGCAGACATATGAAAGGTCTGGGGCAAAACTTACTGATATTAACAGCTGTTTATGGTATAATTTTAACTAAAATCCCAGTTATATCTGCAACTACAGTGTGTCTTCAGTCAGCGGCTTCTTCAGGAAGACGGACTTCTACTGGAGACTCTTCCTGCCCACAACTAATCATGTCCTAATAAGAAATAAATCAGTAATTTCCCTTCTGATGATTAATATTTCATCAGAAGGGATGAAATTTTCTTTACAGAGACTTTGTAATCCATTTTATTTATGGTTTCAGTTGTGTGTATTCTTTAATTCCTTTTTTAATTATTGTTTTGGTTGTTGTTTTATTTTGCTTATTTAAAATGTCGTCCAGTTTAAGTGTTAAATGTTTTCTACAAAATTAAAGTTCATTAGTTTTCCAGACAGTGAACTTATGTTGTTATGTCATTATATTAGTTGAACATGATTTGTAAATAATAAATAAATAATAGTTACTGGGACAATTTATCGTCTAGTAAAATTTGTTACAGGCCCGCCCACAACGATCAGCATCTACAACAACTTTTTGAAGAAACTTTGATAATATGAGTTGGAACAACATTTAATTTCTTTTTGGTATGAATAAAGTATCTTTTTAAATTGAATTGATTTGAACAAAAGTAATCCCACAGCCCAATCCTTCCACCACCAACATCCCCTGTAAGTTTGGTATTGTTTCAGTGATACTTGTCATTATGCTAATCTCTGGGATCTGCCAGTCCATTTAGAGAGACAATAAGATGGTATCAAAAACAGATCCTTGAGGGACTCCACATGTAATCTTTCTTCGCTCAAATTTATATTTAGCAAAGTTTTAAAGTATTCCTTTACCACCCTGCTGAATCTAAATAAATCCTGAGTATTATCTTGTTTTGTCTTTGGCTAATGTAATAATTATCTAAATGTCTTGAATGTTATGAAAATGCTGGAAAAAGTGAGTCTGGAAAAGTATGAAATTGGCCTGGAACACATGGCTAAAAAATGTATCATGATATAAGAGTTTCATATCAGTCGATATTGATGATTACTGATTAGTTTTATGTTTTAAACATCTGAAATACGTCCAAACTGGAGACGTGACCTGTCCTGTTTTATCCAGTTTTCACTCCAAAGCGTCGTTTTTCATTTTTAAGCAGTTTTGAGACACAGTGGGGAAACCTGAAACTGCTGCTGTGGTAGTTACTCAACAGGTTGTTGCTAGGTAACCAAAGAGTGAGTGAGTTGCTAGGTAACCAAAGAGTGAGTGAGTGAGTTACGTTATTCCTACCACTTTGAGGTTCAGCGGTTCTGTTAATATTCTATATATTGAATATATTATCTACCATATATTGATTTTTGATGTCAGGCCTTAGTATGACATTTTGTATTTATAAAATCTAGCTTGTGATATATTTCTGTGTCCTTGTTGGTAATTCATTTGAGACGCCAGAAGCGCCAAATATGTTTTGTTTTCTGGATCAAATAATGTTCTAGTAATTCCTTCATGACAAAATGCTGTTCTCATTCACTGCAGCCAAACCAGGAAGGTTTATTTTAAATGATCCAACCTGCAGTTTGCCCTGCTGTGCTGTTTGTCCACATATACTTAAAGCTAACTGGATGTTTTGTTGTTGTCAGGCAGCGACAGGACGGCCGGGAGAAGCACTGGAAGGAGCTGAAGCAGTATTTCGGTGTGAACGATCGATTTCAACCCCCTGCCTGCTCCAAGCCGCCTCCGAAGGTAACGAAGCCTCCCAACCTGTCCTCTGAGCTTTAATTCTGTCTCTATAGCTGCTGTTAGTAACACCTTTACATCCTTTGTGTCTCTGTGCCGCTGTGTCTTCTGATTGTCTCGTGCGATTTGACGTGTGGATCCTTTGTAATGACTCAACCTGACACAGAGAAGAATATTAGGGATTATGTTCTGTGACGTTATGTGATAAGATTAGCCTTTCTGTTGCGCTTCAGATGAAAGTGTGATTTTTTTTTTCTCTAGAGAAGAAGAAGTCTGAATGTTAGCAGACAAAAGGAGTAGCTGTAACTGAAAATAATTTATCCAACTGTGGTTACTTCATCTTTCTAATATTGCAACTTTATTCTGGTAATATTGTGAGTTTATTCACATATCATTACAACTTTTCTCTCATATTATTACGACTTTACTCTCAAGTTATGACTTTTTATTGTACGACTTTACTCTCTTTACATTTTTATTCTTTGAAGATAAGTTTATTCTGGTGTCGTTACATAACTTTTTTGTCATAATGCAATTTGATTCTCAAAATATTCTGTCTTTTTGTCGCATGATTTTATTCTGGTATTTTTATGACTTTATTCTCACATTATTTTGACCTTTTTCCTCGTATTATTACGACTTCCCATATTATTTTGACTTACTTTATTCTTGTAACATTTCTACACTTTGTGTTGTGTATTAACCAGGTCAAAGTGTTGCCTCGTTGTAACATGGGAGTTGATTCAGGACTTAGAAAATCTGAAAAGTTAACTCACTCTTTGGTTGCCTAGCAACAACCTGCTGGGTAAGAAGCAGTTTCAAATCCCCCCCCCAAACTTTGGTTGCCTAGCAACAGCTTGTTGAGTAACTGGCACAGCAGCAGTTTAATGTTTCACTTCTGTCTCATGACTGCTTTAAAATAAATGGCAACGTGAGAGAAAATTAAAGAGGAAAGGTCACATAAATAGTTTGGAAGTATTTAAAACAATAAAAATAGTTAATAATCATTGATAACGACTGATGTGAAACACTAATATCGAGAAACGTTTTTCAGCCCTAGTCTCTCATATAAATATCAGTCGATCACGATCAACCAGGATGAAGGAAATATCAAACAGTTTAACGGTTTACCTCTAATATTTTGCCAGGCTCTGTAGAAATGTCACGATTCATCCAATAGCTAATCTCATTTTCAGCACTTAGCTCTAATAATACAAGAATAAAGACATAATAATACAGTCATAAAAATACAAGAATAGTCATAATATGAGAAAAATTTGAAATGACACAAGACTACTCTTGATGATAATACGAGAGTAACATTGTAATATTATGAGAAAAAATCTGTAAAAACACAAGAAAGCTGTAAACATATGAGAATAAAATTGTGAGTAGTTTGAGCTAAATCTGGCGCAAAGCATCTTTTATTCATGTTTTTTGTACATTGTCCCCGTTTTAACTATTTTTACTGCAAAGTGAAATAGTAGTTGGTAGTAAATAAAATATTACTACTAACTGGTTTTGAGCCACTTTAATGTGGAAATATTAATATTTACGACTGCGTTCTGGCGTATTTTATTTACTTTGATGAAGATTTGGGCTCCTGGGGCCTGTCAGCAGCTCTGTGATGGAAATATGTAATTAAAGAATCACATTTATGATTGGTAATCTCTGTAGCATTTCCAAGATTTCCTCACTAATATCCAATCAAAGAGGTTTTCATTTGTGAGGCGAAATCTACATATTTGTAGTAATGGCGATCATATTAAAAATACAGCCTTGGGGGAAATTTTCAAGTTACTTTGATTTTTTTTTTCTTCTTCTCTCGCTCTCTTTCTGCTCGTATTTCAAATAAAAAAGAAAAAAAATCTGAATTTTTATCCGCAGTCCGGCCTGGAAAAGAGCATGGAGGAGGCCGTCGCTGAAGGGGACATTGCAAAGGCGGAGGAGATGAGCGACAGACTCGCCAGTCGAGAGGTACGTTCAGCAGATAGATAAGCCATCTTTGGGCTGCGCCCGCTGTGACAAATCAAGCTAATGGATCCGTGGCCATTTTCTGCTGCAAAGACAGAGAGGAACAAAAACACACGCAGACATCCGCCGCTCAGTCCCGCAGCCCTTTTCCTATTGAGTTAATGGAAAGCCCTCCCCTTAGTTTTGAAGTGCTGCAGTGTCTAAAGGACTTTTGGCTCTGCTTTTTAATGAACGGCTGCATTGCTTTCAAGCCAACTGTTAAATCATTCTGCAGGTAAGAGTTTCATACCTTTGAAGTGTGCGTGTCCCTAAATGCACTGCCTGAAGTTTTACTGGGGCTGGCGTCGGAGATCGAGTGGCTTGGAAGTAATTTAGCATAAAATGTAACGCACACACACACACACGCACGCACGCACACACGCACGCACGCACACACACACACGCACAGATGTATACACACATGCATGTAATTTTGGTTTAAAAGACAAAGCCATACAGTGCTGAGCTGCAACAAACTTCAACTTCTTTGTTTTATGTTTTGTGTTGCTTGCAGCATCACATGAGCTTCAGTCAATAAAAAAACTAAATGTTGGCTCTGGTTTTATTGTTGAGCCAGAATTTCAGCTAAATCATTTTAATAATAACCAAAATTTTGCCTTCATGAAAATGTAAGAATATACTTCATATTTTCACCCTGTTTACTGCAAAAACACAAAATGTTACCAAGTAATTTTGGTCTAGTTTCTAGAGAAAATATCTTAGCACACTTGAAATAAGGCAAACTAACTTAAAAGAAACTTCTTAGCAAGATATAGGAGCTTGTTTTAAGTAAAAATGTTCTTAATATTGATTAAAAGGTTCTTGATAAATTAACTTATAAGATGGGAAAATATCTTGTTACAAGTAAAATAATCTGCCAATGGAACTGGCACTTTTTCATCAATATTAAGAGATTATTTGCTTAAAACAAGCCTCTAAATCTTGTTGAAAAGTTACTGCAAGTTTGCACTAGAAATTGGGCCAAAATACTTGGTAAGATTTAGTGTTTTTTCAGTGTTTTTTCACTTTAAAGTTTATTGAATTTAGACGTAAACTTTACTTAAACAACTAAATGCAACAACTAAGTAGGCAAACATCTTGGAAAAAGCTTCTTTTTTTGTCTTGGTGATCATTGAGATGTTTTGTGGGAAACGTGAAAAGACTGACCTAAATTTGCTCAGCAGATGTTTTCCCCATGGAGGCCGTTTTTCCCAATATATCTTTCTTTTTGCTGAATCGTGACCTCCAACTCAGACCGAGGTTTGTAGGTGGACCAGAGTTTGATTAGCATTCACACCTCCCATCAAAAAGTGGACTTTCCAGTCAAACTGATTAAAGCTGACTAAGCATGGCTGGTGGGAAAGAACCTTCAGTTTTGTTTCTGTAGATCAGGATTTGATGTTTTTGGAGATCTCTTAGCCTACTTCGTGTTGTCAGGCTGGTAATATGCTGGGGGTGTTTCACTGTTTCAGGACCTGGAAGACTTTCAGTAATTATCTGCAACTCCATTTCTTGGTCTACATTCGGTTAATGTTGAAAAAACTATTTTAAACTGTGGTGTAAATTAAAATCACTCATGAATAAGCTTGTTCATGCGACACGTCATTACATCAACGGATGTTAACGGTTACACGACAAGCCAGTTTTACCTGGAAACGTCTGCATGTGGGGCGTTTTGGGGACGTTGTAGTTTTTCAGAGGAGCCATGGCTTCAACGCGTTAAAGCGACAAACGGCTTTTAATGAACGGTGATGCTGTGAGAGATCTGCTGGAGCCAGAAAAACAACAAACCATCGTCTTCCAACTACTTCCTGTTGTCGTCTTTGTCGTTCCTGCCAGTAGTAACATCCAGTTGTTGATCATGTGTGGTGATAAAAAAAATGTTTCCAATGCACTTTAGTGAAAGACATCTATTTTAATAAAAAAAAAAATAAAAACTCCAGGCCAAAAAGTTTTTATTGAAAACTTGAGTTTTTTCTAAATTGCCATGTTTCCATTAAGCAAATTCATTTTTGTAATTTCAATTTGCGTAATTTTATGGCTAAAGGAAACACATTCATCTCTGATTTCTGCCCCAACGTTTACTCCAGTCGTATTAGAGTCGGGCAGCGTAAAGACCAAATAAAGCTTTGAAGAGGCCTAGTCAAAACCTGGACTTAAATCTGATTAAGATTCATGCTTGAAAACAAACCTGTATGGCAAGTTATCTTCATCAGATATTAAAATTCATTTAATGATCTCAAACATTAACATGTGACCAAAGAAAGAAAAGCAAAAAGCAGGAACGCATTTTAGATATTTTGGATCCCAGGGGTGTACTTTCTTTTTCCTGAACCGGACTCAGAGCATTAAGCAGCAGCTCTTCCATCGTTTGGACCGGTGTTACCAACTCGCTCCAGGTTTAATGGGCATCGCTCCGTTTTTAACCAGCAGCAGATTGCTGCAGTTTAAAGGAAAGCTCTGCTGAGTGGCACCTGCGCTCTTCCCTCCTGAAAGCCTCTTACTTCGCTGCCGGGTCGGTTTTAGCCTGAGCCGAGGTTCTCTGCTCCCCGGCGCCCGGCGCCAGAACCGTGATGGGGCCTGACAGCAGTTTGGCAGCAGACACCCTTTGCTGAGCACTGATAACTTCATTTCAGGGGAAATTGACCGTATTGGAGTCACCAAAACCAAAAGTGATGCAAAGTTTTGCATGTTTACTTTTACAGTCAGTAGTTATGAAAATGTTTATTACAGGAATGTACAAAGGCCAAAAACCAACATAAATCAAGCAAATGAAGTACAACGATTTAAATTTTTATAAATAGATAATTATTGCAGATCCAAAAGTTGAAGGCGATTTTTACAGCAGTATCTTAGGGCTGTTGGAGACAAAATAAATAAAAGCTGTAAATTTCTAGCGGAAATTTAAAGATTAATTTCAGAAATTTTTCTAAGAAATTTTCAAATATTTGACTTATAGAATTCTTTTAAAAGTTAAACATTTTAACTTTTGAAACTCAAAATTTCTAAAGTTATTTTCTAGAAAATTTCTGAAATTACTCAACATTATTGTTTCTTCTCACAAAGTTTTGACTTTTCAACTCAAAAATGTTCAGCTTCTTTCTGGAAAATTTCTGAGATTAATCTCAAAGTTTCTGACTTTTGGAGCTCTAAAATTTCCAAGTTTTTTTTCAAGAAAATGTCTTAGATTAATCTCAAATTTTCAGAGTTTCATTCACAAATTTTTCAGAAATTTCAAAGTTAATATCTAGAAATCTTATGAAATTAGTCCCAAAATTTTAGATTTTCAAATTTCTGACATTCAGAAATGTTCTTGCTTTATGCAGAAAATTTCCTAGATTAATCTCAAAATTAGATTATGCATGTTTGCTGTTTTTAAAGAAAAGCGTCAAATTTCCAGTTCCTTTTGGGCTTGATTGAACAAATTTATTTTCAGTAATACATTTTGAAGTTAATCAACTTCAGTAAAGTAAAAGTCTTTACATTTTCAATTATAAGGAAATTTTAGAGGTAATAATTTTGCCCTTCTTAAAAATGTTAATCCGTGTCATGGGATTACATTCGTATCATTTTTGAATTGCAGTTCAGGGCCTCACAAAAGCAGTGGAAGGGCTACAAATGGCCCTTGCGCCACATCTTGGACACCCCTGGTTTATAAAGGTCACTGGATAGATGATCTCGACTTCAGGTTCAAACTGAGGGCTTCTTTTAACCCGCAGAGGCTCAGATGACGTTTAATTTACAACATTATTCTGTCAGGTTTTTTACTCTGAGAACAAGAAATGGTTTTCTTTAAAATAAAAAAATGTAAAATCTTTCCGACAGCTGTGAAGAAGTAAAGAGGCCCGTTTGTCCCTTTCAGGCATCGCTTTGTAAGGGAAACGCTGGGCGACAATGTTCCAGCGTATTTACATCCTCAATCTAACGGATTCGCTCTTATCTCCTCAAAGCAAAGGGAGAGCCGCCTGTCAGAATCTCACATTTACAGAAAGGAAACTGTTTGTTTCTGTTGTTTAGAGCTCCAGCAAATCGAATAATCACTTCCATTTGCTCCACTTTTCTGTTTTTCTATCCTAGCATGAAAATGATTTGATTGGGAGAAAATAGAACCTGTTGTGAATGCTCCAAACTAATTCTGAGATATGTGCTTCTCCGGCCGTCTTTGATGCGTCATTATTGGGATTCGAGGTGTTTTTTTATTGTCATTTCAGCTTTTAAAGCCTCTTTGTTTTTGGATTAATTCCTGCTTGTTAAAAGTGAAAGTATTAACAGCTCCAAAGATGCAACAACCTCCATTTTTAAGGTAAATAAATAATAACAAAAACATTTTAAACAAAGCTTTAGCTAAGCTATTTATGGCGTTTCAATCTGGAAATCAGGTTTTTCTTTTTCTACTTACTGGTTTCAGAGAAATGCAGCTTTTTCCATTCTAAGCAAAACTTTGTACTTTTTTAATCAGTTTTAGTCATTTTTGCTGAACTTTTTCAGGTATGAAACTTTTTCAGGTATAAAACGGAGATGTTTAATATCGACTACAAGTCAGTTTTACTGACTGTTTGAAGGAATGTAATCTTCAACTGGTTAAGACTATAGTTTTATTATTAACAAGAGTTAAATATACAGCATTAACACAAATATTACCTCCTACTAAAGGGCATTTATTGTTTAGAAAACGTTCGATTTATGGTGACAACAATAAATTTTAGTTAATATAATCTGAAAACCCTCAAAATGTATCTGTCAGATTTGTGCATTTTGCTAATTTCTCACCTTTTATTCAGCAAAGAACATCCATAAATATAAATAAAAATAAACTCAGTTGCTATGATAGGTGTCTTAAATAAGTCTGTTTGTCACCATTTGTCATGACATTGGCTGAATCCCTAAGAGCAGAGATAAGGAAGGCTGTAGCTGTTAGCTTCTGCGTTAGCGCCAAGACAGTTTTTACATGTTTGACCAAAATAATCAAACTATCGTTTTCGTCACTTTCATATTGTAAATACACAAAATGTTACCAAGTATTTTTTATCCATTTCCTAGTAAAAATATCTTAGTAAAGTTAAAATAAGACAAAACTAACTAATAAGTAACTTTTAAGCAAGATACATAGGAGCTTGATTTAAGTGAATAATTCCTTAATATTGAAGAAAAAGTTCTGGTTCCAGTTGGAAATTATTTCACTTCTAATTTGGAAAAAATGTTTTGTTTTAAGAGGAACAATCTGCCAATAAAACAATAACTTTTTTATCAATGTTAAAGAATTTTTCACTTAAAACAAGCTCCTACATATAGTTACTTATAAGTTACTTTGTTTTATTTCAAGTGGACCAAGAAGTCCAAACTGGACTTCTAGGTCCAGTTTGGTCCTAGAAACTGGACCAAATATACTTGGTAGAATTTTATGTTTTAAAGTTTACATTGGCTGTTTTTCTCCTGATTGACTGACTAAACAAATTAAAGTTGTTTTACATGTTTCCCGAAGCTGATGAAGCCATTTAATGTGCTGTAGTGGCGCAGAGTTACCAAATAACTTTCTAATTAAGTAAATTTATGTCTGTGTTTAAGAAAGAGGTTTTAAATCAATTCAGCTGTGTTTTTATTGGATCAGACGATGCTAAACTTCGGATATCGGTATCAGAAGTGCAAAAAGTGGATCGGTGCGTCTCTAGTTGTAAAAGTTCAAAAGGTCTGAATACGTTTCATATGCAACAACATCCCCAAAAACCCAGTTTGGCCTTTTTACTGGGTTCTGAATGGGCCGTTTTCAGCCAGATTAACCTGATTAGCCAAACTGTTTGAAAATTGCTCCCTTCCTAATAGGCTGCACAATAATTAGCCGTATGAATATGCATGAGCGGGAGCGGTTTCTGCGGCTGGTTATGGAGCGTCCCTCATTATGTCTGAGCTCATGTTTCAATAGGCGGCTGAAAGGAAAAGCCCCGCTGTCCTTGAAATCTACCCTTTGGAAAGCCTCGCCTAAACGCCGCCGAACAAAGGTGCTGCTGCGTTTTGTCAGAGGAGACATGGTGGCTTAGTTAAAACAAAGAGCTGAACTAAGAGGGTTTCATGATATTTATGTTATTTAACACCTTTTTTTTCTCACCACCTTCTGTTTGTAATAAAAAAAAAATAATTAATGAGCTCAGCTTTTGTGGGAAGTGTTTTTTATCAGATTGAGCGTCTCCGCCCCGCGTCAGCGTGCTTCCTCCAGGCTACGGCACAGAGTTTAGGCTAACTCTCCTTTTATTTATCACTGAATGAACTTATATTGTATCTCAGTATGACTCACATTAAATGTTCGCCTATTAATTTTGAAATGGATTTTTGAAACGGGTGCTAAGCTTTTATCAAATGCCTGGGAATCTCATTTGGATTATTGTATTTCATTAATTACTTGATAGACAAAGCGTACTTTTCAATGTAGATTTGTGTGCTGTTTAATTAATTAGCATGTTTTCTCTTTTAATTAAAGCATTTTTTTAAATTAAAGCCCACAGCAAAACACATATATAATTTGTTTGTAATTAGGCCTTAATTGGTGGTAGTGGAAGCTTAGCACCCTCGGTTTCTTTTTTTATGATTGCCATTTTATTGCCAGTCACTCATTAATTAAACTGTTTTTTTTTCTAATTAGCTTATAAAACTGTTGATGGCATATTATTCTAAGTGTGAGTTCAAAGCTTGCTAATAAGCTTCCCTCCTCAGAAGGGGGAGATAATGAAACGGCACAAAGCAGGGAAACTTTTGGAGATTTTTTTGTTGTCTATTCCCTGAAGATGACATGACAAGGAATCAGATTAACAGAAAGGAAGTGGAGTTACGCTCTCAGTCCCAGAGTGGCTCCTTTTTCTTTTTTTTTGTCGTGTAATTCTGTTTGTTAAGGCAAGATTACAAAAGCCTCCCCCAAAGAGGAATGATAAAGTTTGGTGGGAATACAGCAACACAGAGGTGACTGATTCTGCGATTTTTAGCTGCAAGTATGAAATTATCTTTAAGTTTTCAGGAGAATCTGTTTCTGTTTACCTGCTGCTGCAGAAACTAGTTAGTTCAAATCAATAGCAAGTTATTATTGTTGAATTTTACCTGACGATGAATTGTCCCAGAAGTTACTGTGAAAAACGATAGTATTGCTAATTTGAGACCAATAATGCAATGGTAATAATGTAAGAACACATTTAAATTTAAATGAGCATTTAACTCTGGAACTGGAAAACATTTTAAATATCCAAAATAAACAAAACAACAAATAAAATAAATTATGACGTCTCTGTAAACAAAATTGTCCTTCAGAAAAAGGTATAGGTGAGACCAAACAAACTGAAAACTTTTATCATCCAGTTTTTGGTAGAAAGAGAGAAAAGAGAAAAACAATAAATGATACAAATTGAAATGATTGATATTGTTTTTTATCATTCAATTAATTGATTTATTGCTTAATGTAACAGGCTAATAGGTGATTGTTTCTATTTTATGTATTTTTTTGTTGCATACTTCACCAATAATAATCAAATTATCTGCATGATAAAAATAAAATAATAATGACAATTCTGTAAAGTGTTAGCATTAATGCGCTAACAAACACACTAGCCCAGCGCTAGTGGCAGAAATGACTTGTGTTTTTTTGCCAAAGGAAAACAGTCCTTCAACTGGTAAAAATCTGACGCCACTTTATTTTTGTTCACATTTCATGAAAAAGGATGTTGCACTCAGTGGTTTTAGGTGCAGCGCCCCCACAGGCCAGGAGGGGAACAGGCCTTTCAGAGGGTTTGTGTGAAAGTGAACCGCAGCAGCTGAAAACGTAACAAATGTTGCAGCTTTAGTCCCCCAATCTCTGCTGGACTATCAGGTGTGAAAACGATTCCAACGTCCCAACCTTACTCTGCAACCCGATCTGGGTGGTATCGATTGACCTCTTGGCCTTTTGACCCCCATCGTTGTTCCTGAAACACTGAAACTTTTCAGCTACAGACACTTTTTTCTTCTTCTCCTTCTTCCCTCCATTCATCCTGACTCCAAAGAAATCACCCTGAAATAGCACCAGGCTGCCTAATCTGATATTCATTCCTCTCTTATATAGCCCTGCTTTCCCAAAGTTGACTAAGGCCACATTATTTAGGCATTAAGGTGGTGTGATAAAGGAATTAGGCTGGTCATTAATCGTTTACGCGTCAAATGCAGCGGAGCAGCTCGGGGAGGTAATTTAGCGAGGCAAAGCCATATAGCCTCTGCTAATCCACCTCTCACACGTTTTAATTGGAAGAGGCTTCCTGGATAGGAAATTTATGAATGGGTTTAAGGCCATTTCTTCCTTAAAGCCATCATTTATTTCATATTGTTAATAGGAGCTTTAACACTTCATCCACACGGAGACGCAGTTTTTCCTGCGGTTCAGCCATTGTCTTTGTGCATTTTTAATTGGCGCATAATGACGCAATAAAGTGTTAGACTCTGTCTCTTCTACATTTAAGCAGCGTCATTTCTTTGTGACTCCATGTTTGAGTCCTCACTTGGATCTCCATGGCGACCCGAACAGAAAACAGTGTTGACTTAACCCTCCTAGTGGCCTTAAGCCGCCGCTGCAGCGCCGCCATTGTGCATTGTTTTTTTTTTTTTTCTTCAAATCTTCTAAAGGTCAGATAATTAATCCTCTGAATAAACCTTTTTTTTAAGGAGAGGCCACACAGGAGAGAAAGAGAAACGGCCGTGATGGACAATTAATTGTATGTTAATATGTGATGGAGTGGGAAGAATTGCCGTTTAGGAGCCACGTAAACAAAGAGCGCAGGAGGTTTCCTGTCTCTTCCTGCTTTGTACTTCCAGTGTGATTTCTCACCAGCCTCTGATGTGAAAGGATTTGGCACTAAGATGCACGCAGGAGGAGGAGGAGGAGGAAGAGGGGGGAGGATAAAAAAAGGAAAAAAAATCCTGAAAAGTGGATCAAAAAAGTAAATGAAAAATAATGTCATATTACTGAAAATATGAGAGGCTAATTTGTGCCGACTTTTTGCTAATTTCGTTCTCGGCGCAGAAAGAGGAGCCGTCACCTGCTCGGCGCCGCGGCGCTGACAGTGCCAGTGATCCATGAAATAAGCTGCCGCTGGCTTTGTTCAGATAAGAATGAACAAATCTGCACAATGTACTGCTCTCCGAATCTCATTTTCATACTTGCATGCAGGCTAAAAGAAATAAGCTGTTTGCAGGCTTGATTAATCAGACATTTGAGGGCTTTTTTTTGTCTCTTTGATCTGCTCTGTCTCCTAGGTAACTTGGTTGACATTAATGTTGAGCCGCAGTAAAGACAATCAGGCAGTGTAGACTAAAACTGATAAAATTAAAGACCTTTAATGCTTTAAATATAGCAGAGGGTATGCTGGGAATTTCAAGGGAAGTGGGGGGTTTAGCTTTGCTGCAGGAATGTAGCAGGAGGCGTTTTCCAGACCTGCAGGAGAGCTGGTTAATGTGGGTAATCCTGTGTAAAAACGCTCCGCGCAAATCTGCAAATAAAACCGTTTAGCATCACTTCTGTTTGATTTCCAGACTGAAATGAGCAAATATCTTCCCATTTTTCACTTTATTCTTATTTTTTTCCCTTACAGTGAATCATTTTGAGTCTTTGTTGTGTTTTTTTAATGCTTCCGCTGTCCTAAAATCTAGACATTATTAAAAAAAGTTAGTTGTAAAACGAGGAAGTTACCATGTAAATAATTAAAGACTGACAAGATGGAAACGCATTTAAAATGTCTTTATTTTACATTACAACTAGAATAATATGATGAAGCATCAGCTGGTAAATTCAATCATGTCGTCACATTGTAGGAAAAAAATTCAGTTATTCAGAAATATTTAAAAATATGACAAACAAAAATGTTAAGACAAAAATAAAAAAGATAAAAATGCAATATTATATTGAATATCACAATTAATTGGAATATTATCAGAAAAAATGTTTTTGGAAAAAGGGGGTGAAAAACAAAACAATTATAAAAAATTTAAATATGACAAAGAAAGATGTCAGTAAGACGTAGAAGTAAAATTAAAAACGATTAAAAAACAAATATTACATTGAATATCACAATTAATTACAAAATTATCAGAAAAAAATCCCGAATATTTATGGAAAAGAGTGAGAACAACAAAAGAAAATTTAATTATAAAAAAAATTTAAATAGAAAAATTTCATTAAGACGTAAAAGTAAAAATAAAAAGGATTGAAAAACTAATATTACGTTAAATATCTTAATGAATTGCATCATTATGGGAAATTTATAAATTATAGTGGCTCAAATTTTTATCCATATTTTTAATTTCAGTTTTTTAAAATTCACGTTTAAATATTTTCTAAAAAAGTTTCTTTTTTTCCCACATAAAGTGACAATAAATCCATTAATGCAATCAGCCAAACAGGAAGAGACGCCAGGCGACCAAATTTGGTCACAACATGTGAAAATCAGTCAAACTACCATGTTATACAGTCATTTGTTTGTTTTTATTTGGTCCAGTAAAACTTCCGTTGTAGTTGTAGTTTATCAGCATTTCTTTTCTAAATTAAGCCGATTTGACCCATTTAACCCCGACATTCCCCCATCAGGACGTTTTATCTGTAAATCTGCTGCAGACAGTGGAGCCGTCGTCCTTATGGTGGAGAAAAACACGATTCTGGGAGTTTAAAACGTATAAAATGGCAGAGAAGTGCAGAACTGTCACAGCCTGTGTGCTCCAGGTTATTCAGACGCGTTCAGAAATCTTGCAGTGACTGTATAGATGAATGCCTGCAGGGCCCAGCCGCAGCCCAGCACTCGCAGCCAGCCGAAGCCCTTATCTTAAATCCAAGCAAAGTACCATTAATCTTTTTGAAAGACCTTTATGGCTTTTAATGTATCCCAAATTAGAACATTTTACACCCTTGGTTCCTGAAATATGGTGATAAAAAGCCTTTAGAGTTTAATTTTTCCTGCCTGCTCGCTCTGACCTGCTTAATCCCAGCATGCATTAAGAGATATTTTAGTTTCAGTCTTTCTAATAAAGTTTATCCCACTTAATTATAATTGAAATTTTTTTTTCAGCAGGTCTTTTTTTTTCACAGTGGTGGCACATTTCTTCATTACCTTAAGACTTGCTCTCCCTGCTGATTGTGCTCTGAATATTACAGAGAATTACCCGAAGGTTTGGTGAAATTGTTCCAAGTTGTTTATCAAAGTTCGCCTTTGCTCGAATAATAAACCTATCTCAGGAGTGAAAGCAGCGGCAGGATTTTTCCCCTTTGTTTCGGGGCTTCTGTGTGTCTGGGGTTACTGGGATTACTGCGCTTCACAATGCGCGCATGTCTTCCCTGGGATTTCAGTGTTTGCCTCTTGCAGTCACGGTCATTCTCTTCATCGTCTGATTTCTGCTTCACTCCAAACACACAAAGTCGCAGACAAAAAAAAAAAAGAAATGCCATTACGACTCTGGTGCAAAATCTGCAGAATGGTGGAGATTGTCTCTAATTATGGATTGTAGTTTTATTACATCATTTATCCTTGATTGATTTGGTTTGGAGTGGGATATGAGCTGCATCTGAAAATATGAAAATGGCTGTTTTTGTTTTTATATAACAATAGAGCTCATAAACAAAAATAATAAAAAATTAAGAATAATCTCTGGTGACGATTAAGATTATTATAGTTAATTAAAACTAGAAATAAATGTAATTGAGAAATCATTTTTCCTGAAATAAATAAAATGATAATTAACTGGGAACAACTAAAACTAACTGGCCCAAATGGACCCACTGAAGACTGAAATCCTGCCCCCTGCCGGAGGGCAAAAAAACTCCCAGGTGACGATGACTAGCATTGGATTTAGCTCTCAAGTTATCAACATGACGCGCTAAATCTTAAATGTAAATGTAAATGAAAGAAAAAGTGACACAGTGCTTTGCTACTAATTGTCAACACTAGATAACAAAGCCAGGAAAAAATTTTAACTATGAAAAACAGTAGCGAGGGAGAGGGAAGCTAAGCTATGCTAGCTTGACTTTGACAATTGTAACATGTAGATGTGCTGCAGAATTCAATGTGTTCAGCTAAAAAATAAAAATTCGACCTAAACACCAACTCAGATCATCAGTAGAGCAGCTATTTAACTTAGCTAATCTAGCACCGCTGTGTTAGCTTAGCTAGTAGCAGCGGCGGCTAATCTCCCTCAGCGATCACTTTTTAATAATCGCAAAATAAACATCAAACCTAAAAACATAAAACTGTAACAGCCTGAATGTTCTTTGTGTGGGAAACGTTTGTGTGTGTTTTGGTGTTGAATCCTGAAACATAAAGTGGCGTTGTTGTTGGTTGCTATGGCAGCGAATCTGTGTGTAGCGTAGCCGACAGGGAGTGAGAAATAAGTGGTTTTGAGTTTTTCTTCAACAGTTTTTCTGCATCATTTTTCCCTTTGCTTTGCTGCACTAAATAAAGAATGGCAGCTAAAATAATCACGTTTTTGCTTTTCCAGTGTTGTGCTACTGGAACTAATAAAAACTAAACTAAAAGTAAACAATATTTAACTAAAAGTAACTAAAAAAACAGTAAACACTCTAAAAACTAATTAACACTAAATTAGACAAACAGAAAGTAAAAAAAAGTCTTCTGCTCCATGTGGATGTAAACAGCTCTTTACATTTAGTTTAGTTTAACTGAACTTAATCATATAATTAACATGTTTTATTGTCTAACTTAATTTAAATATCATCCACTGCTTTGTAAAAGTATTTCTCATTACAACCAACATGTTTGGTTTTTTTCGACAGACGAACACAAAGTAATGATGAAGTTAAATGGCTTTCTGTTTATTTTTATTTCAACCGATTCACCAGACGTCAACTCAACAAACTGAACCGTCCCGGTGATCAAACCGGCCGGTCCGGTTCTGTGTATTAGCTGGAAACGTCACCTGCGTCAGTCGTCTCCCATCTTCTTCAAATCCAATGAAAATGGTGTCAAACATTTGTCCTCATTTTAAAGATGTTAGTAAAATGTTTTCAGAGGTCAGCAGAGATAGATACAGTGTTTTCAAGGTTTGGAGAGTTCTGGATTCCTGAATAAAGTCCTTGAAAGTCTTGATATTCAGTGCAGTTTTATAATAAAATACAATTTAGTGTTTGATTAAAAGCCGACATTTGGAAAATGTTACTTACAGTTAAAACCACATATTTATCTGCAATAAAACCACAGATATACATATTGTTCTCTGTCTGAAGATAAATCTTTTTTTTGTTAGTTATAATCATCAAATCATCATTTGTTATATTTTAGTTAATATTGTCATTCTTGCTGTAGTTTGTAGACAGTAATAAATTACTAAATTGAAGCTGTTCTTTTTTATTTGTTTGTTTTGTTTTATCTCCAAAGCCTGGTGCTGGAAAAGTTTGAAAACCTTGAAAATACTTAAAAATGATTGTAAACTTTTCCAAAGTAAATTGAAAGCTGATTCAGTGACTCTCTAACTCTCCTCATGTCGTCCAGTTTAGGGGTAATTTTGCTATAAAAGGTTTTCTGGTGATTTCTGGGAGGCGTCTCACAGAAACAGACTAATTTCCGTTTTCTTCTGTCCGTCTGTGAAAAGATGGCCGTGCAAATCGCTCAGGCTGCTGATTGCCGCGACTTTGTGCATCGCAAACAGGAAGAGGAAGCGTTGAGGGCAGCGAGGAAGAGGAAGAGGCAGATCGCCTGGGGGTGAGACGTCCGCCTCGTGTCTCTGTGTTTATGTCCGCCGTCACGCCCCTCCCGCGGGTGGCGCTCTGGGTGAAAACGAGCGGCAGAGCCACTTCTTTGGGTTTTTGACGGTTTTTGTTTTTGTTTTGCAGGTTTGAGGCGAAGCAACGATGGGAAACCAAAAGCAATATGGGCTTCATGTGATGAAAATGGAGGAAGAGGAGTTAATTTGATTAAAAAAGTGTTTTTTTTCCCTTTTCATTCTTCTTGTATGTTTTGAAGGCATTGCAGCAGCTGAATGTGAGGGGGAAATGTCAGGCAGTCGTCTGAGAGAAAACCAATCCAGAGTGAAGCAGAGAGAGGAAAATAATGAAGAAGCATTCAAATTAATTCCCAAGGCGCCCACTGGTGTCTGCATTGTGTTATTTTTCATTACATTTCAGTGATTTCAGCCTTTTTTCCCTTCCCTCCCCTTCAAATTAAATCTGGTGTACATTACTGGATGATGCGTTTATTTATTGCTGTAAAGTGGGTTAATCATGAAGGCGCTTCTTTCTTCTGCGCAGGAAGAGAAAGGGAAGATTAGAGCGCTAATGCAATGTACAGGATAATGTGCGATCGGATTTGGGAGCAGAAAATGAAATTTGGCTGCTGTAAATAGTTTGGAGCGGTCGCAAACTGCAAGTTTGAAACAGAGACTCTGCTGCTGGCCCGAGCCCAGCTGGGAGACGAGTCTTTGTCTCTGCGCCCGAAACAAGAGGCACACGCGTTCGCTTTTTTTCCTGAAGCCTACACTTGCTGCTCATTGTGCGCTGAGCTCCTCTGCAGCGTCTCTTCAACATAAAAATACAAATTCCAGTTTCTGCAGCTTTGATCTGCAGCGGAAACGAGCTGAAAGCTTCATTCAGGAAGTCTTAAGTCCAAACTACAACAACATATTAGAGACATTGGAGACAAACATGGAGTACATTCTTGCAAAAATAAAAACTCAGAAATTTCCTAGAAAAAAAAAGATGAAAATTTTCTAGAAAAAAACTCAACTTTTAGGTTAATCAGATTTTTTTTTTTTTTTTAGAAAAAAAACTTACATTTTCTCCATTTCAAAAGTTGAAAGTTTTGAAACTTTCAACTTTTGAAAAATGTTCAACTTTTGAAATGGAGAAAATGTAAGTTTTTTTTTCTAAAAAAACAAATAAATCCTGAAAATCTCAATATTTCTGTGCTTTTTCTAGATAATTTTCCATTTTTGGAGCTCCTAAAACTCATTGTTTTGTCTAGAAAATTTGTTAGATAATTAAATTTTTTTTTGGCTATTTTCTTGCAATTTTTTGACTCTTCAAAATGAGAAATTTCTGTTTTTTTTTCTAGAAAATTCCTGAGATTTACCTCAAAATTTTTGAGTTTTGTCAAGCAAATTTCCACTTTTGTAGATCAAATATTTCCTCGTATCTAGAAAATGTTTGAGATCTCTAAACCTTTTGAGAAAAATTCTGAAATTAATTTATAAGATTTTTTTTTAGCTAATTTTCCATCTTAGGGATGTCATTTTTTTTTTCTAGAAAATTTCTGAGATAATTAAACAATTTCTTTGACTATTTTCTTGCAAATATTTGACTTTTCAAGCTCCTAAGTTTCAGAGTTTTTCTGGAAATTTTCAGAAATTAATCTAAAAATTTGACATTTTTGGCAGAAATTTAATGTTAATTTTTCCATGTCCTCTGTCCCTAATATGCCTCCATACCAAGCAGCATGCAGAAAAGAAAAAAGAGCGATAATTCCTTTATTTGTAATGATGGAGTTTTTTTCTGAAAGCCGATGATTGCTTTGCTTCCAGGTGATGAGAATGAAATTAAATGGAGCCGAGTTGTTTGCGTTGCTCATTTCGAAGCTGTTTGTCCTCAGGTGAGATGAGAAACCTAAAAGTCCTGCTATGAACCGACCCGATCTCCAGAAACCGAGCCGCTTTGTGGGAAATTCTGCGTCACGTCTCCGTCTCTCTCGGTTGTTGAGAATTGCTGCTAATTAAACTGTTAATTATCTCAGTAATGAGAGGCGAGTTAAAACTGCGTTAGGCTCATCAAAGTGCGGCGTGGGATTTCCCCGCTTTGATGGCGGCTGTGAAGAATATCTAAAGTCAGGATGAGGAACATCAGAGATGCTTCATTAAATGAGGGAGAGAAGACGAGCGCTGACTGTAATAAGTTTTATTTCCATAAACTTGGAGCCAAAAAGACTCCAGTGGCGTTTTGAGGTTTTTCTTTCAACAACTGAAACCCTTCATCAAAGTATTTCCACAAATTATGGAGACAAATAATCATAAGATGCATTTTTATTATGATTTTGGTTCTGATACCCATTTGGACCAGCTGACCTTTGACCTCAGATCAAACTGAAATGTCTTTGAGCAGATGGTATCTACCAGTATTTACACACGAGAATAACTTACGAGAGTAAAGTTGTTGGAAAAAAAAAATTCAATTTTGAGAATAAAGTTGAAATAATAGAGGAATGAAGTCATAAAACGAGCAAACACACTGTAATTAAAGTTATCTGAATTAGACAAAACGAAATAAAACTAAACTTTATGAAAAACCCAGAGCTGTTTAACGCTGATTTTTGTGAGTGTAAACGTTTGGGGGCGTGGCCAGCAGCATTTAAAGAGACAGAACTGTAAAACAAACAGAACTGATCAGACGTCATTATTATGAATGATTTTGTGCTAAAAATGTAGTAACCATATTTTCTACATCCTGTCCCAACCTGTTAAAGGACGTATAATAGGTCCTTTAACGTTTCGCTTCATGCTAGTCGTTTTTTTAAATATTTTCTCAAACTGGAGTAAAACTCACCAGTCCTAGCTTCTTCTCTTATCGTCTCATTTTGTTGAGTGAACTGATGTTCATCGGCGTTTATGAGAGCAACGTTGGGTTCGTCTGAGCTGCGGCGCTTCTCTGGGCGCCATCAGCAGCATCTGCTCTAATCCGCTGCTGGGCGGCGATGGCGGCGAGCGACAGGCCGGACGTCTCCTCGCCGCCAACATGTGTTCCCCTTTCAGCTTCACAACCACCTAATGGGATTGTTGTTTTTTATAAACCTCCCCAAACACAACAAACACTTCTGCTAGAAGTGGTTCGACTTGTGCCCAAGGAATTTGTCGCAGGATTTCACAACAAATTGTTCGGGGTCAAAGGTTAAGACTGGCCTCCAGGAGCGGACTGCAGCTCCTTCACATGACGGAGAGAAAAGTGGATTTTCCAGCTTGAAAGCAGAATCATCTCTGCCCCCGGCGTTACGCTGCGTTCAAAGAGATTAATAACAAGATGCCATTGATACGCAGCTGACGACTGCAGGCTGCAAACTCACTAGTAAAAGCTTCAGTACATTAAAAACATGCAACTCTGGGATTTATTGGAAGAACCTCATCAGCAGGTCATGTAGATGTAATAAAATAGAGATGTTGAGGTGAGGATGTTACTGTCAGTATAATAGTTCTGGGTTAAAGGTTAATTTTATTTTCTCTTTTTGTTTAATTTAGTTAGTTTTAACTAAACTGGGGGTTTGCTAGTTTGTTTTTTGTACTTTTTATGTGCAGAACAGAAAATTTATATAAAAAACTTTATTCATTTATTCTTGAACAACCAGCTGACTCAGCTGTTTTCTCCCAACTTTTGCCGTCGCCGTTTTGCGGACTAAACGCCGCTGGGAGGTTTATAGAGTGTTGTAATTTTCTGCTGTAAACAGCTTGTGTAGGAAAAAAGATCAATTTCACATCAGTTCAAAAGGCTAATTAGTAGATTCAGAAACACAAAAACGAAGAATATCATATCTTTAATTTCAGTACATTTTAGTTACTTTTATAAATGCGCAATATTAATTTGAGTTAATGAAAATGTTTTCTCTGTTTCAGTTTACTTTATTTTGTTTATTTTAGTTATCTATGATAACTTTGGTGAAAATGGCTGCAAACAGATGTGCAATTATACAACCGCACATATTTGAAAAGCAGAAGTGGAGCCTCCTGCACAAATAACAAGAAAGCAGCAAACAGTTTCTGAATGGTAAGAAACAACAAAACACTTGTCTTTTCCAGCAGCCATTTTACACCATCAAAACCAGCTGACCAAACGTGCTGGAGCTCAACTTGGGTTGCTAGGTAACGGGTGGAACTCTGCTGGGGTTGCTAGGTAATGGGCAGTGGCTGCTGATTTGTGATTTGCATACATGTGAACTATTGTTCACAAAATACCTTCAAAAATTGTCAAATAGTAAATTAACTGAACTAGTATAGCCCTTCACTCTGGAGACACATTCATCCACAAAACGCAGATCAGTTGGCAACCTGGGAAGAGAATAAAAAATTTTATTACTGCACTGCAAAAACACAAAATTTTACCAATCAATTTTGGTCTAGTTTCTGGAGAAAATATCTTAATACATTAGAAATAAGACTAACTCAAAAGCAACATCCATCCGTCTGTCCGTCCATTTTCTAACGCCCTAGTGAGGTCAGAAGGTGTGCTGCTGCTTATCTTGTCTGCAGAAGAAGCGGTTTGCAGAAATGTGTCAGTCTCCGTTTCGTTAAGTTTTTTTGTGTTGAACATTTCAGCAACAAGGCGGTTCAAAAAGCTTTAAGGCATAAAAAAGTCCTTCAGGTGACCGAAGGCCGACTTTGTAATCGTCTTTATGTGACTCTAAAGGTTCCTGAAGCAGAAGTAAGTGGATTTTTAAAAGTTTTTAACAAGAATGTAAATAGTTGTGAAAAACACTGTAAGCTGACAACACTGTGAATATATGATTTAGGTTTTTCACCTTTTTCTAGACATCAAGACTATTGCTGGACAGCTTAAACACAGGAAAATTGATGTGAAGAAAGAATGTTTTATGCTTTTTATTTGAAGATTATACTTAAAGCGTTGATTTGAAGAGGCTGAGGGGCAAACGTACATAATTCAGAGGGTTTTTCAGCGAGCAGATCCGTCTGTGAGGCGTTTTGTCATCAATTCTTGTCACGTCTCTGGTTGCTTTAATGTGTTTTCTTTATGTGTTCTGTTTGTCAACTCCAGGCCACTTTCTTCCCGCATATGAGACGATCTGCTGCGTATTATCGCCTCCTTGCTCTGCGAGTATCTCGCTGCGGGAGCGACAGGCAGAGTGGATGTTGACATATTCCTCGGCTGATTTAATGACCTGTTTAATTCTGGCACGTCTGCAGCCCCCTCAGATGTTTAGCAGTTTTAATTAGCCTAATCGTCGCTCTTGAAAAAGGCCACAGGGTTGTTTAATGGGTCATGTTTGTCAAGATGCACAGAATTATAACACAAAAGACATGCCATTTATTCAGTGCTACAGTCTTCCAGTCATTATGGGTGTCACAATTGATAATTAGAGGAAGAATTGATTCATCTGAAAGCTAAATTGAACCTCTGCGGTGTGAGGAAATTAGTTTGACAGTGTTTGGATGAGCGAACGCTCGGTGCTGTTTATGAGAGCAGAAAACCACCAGTAAACTCGTCGCTCCACTTCGGGACCAGAGATTCACAGGGAATTAGGTCAGTTATAAATTAATAAAAACTTTTATAACGCACTACTTAATGTAGGTTTTCAAAACTGCTTGGAAAGCATCAATGTTATCACGCAGAATAACGAGTAAGAACAAAATAATTTAAATGAACTTTCAATTAATTTTGGCTTCCTTTGCTATCAGGGAATGAAAACATTCCCACACATAAATATGCTGAGCATGCACTCATTTCATATTCATCTTCATTCTACAAAGCACACATGCCCATTTTACCCGAGTGAATTATTAACAGAGTTAATGAATATTTCAGTTTTCTTTATGGAGCCGTTTAATAGTCCTGGCGAGGTAATGGCGCTTTAAGAGAACCTGAGGAGAACGGAGGGAAACGGCGTTTAGTTGACCAATCATCGGGTCATGCAAAGATAAAACAATGACTTCATCAAACTTCATCTCTACAAATTAGAGTGAAAACTCACAGGTTTTTCTGTCTGAAACGACAGACGGAGAATAATCTGCACTGCGGGTGTCCAAAGTGTGGCCTGGGGGCCATTTCTGGCCCTTGGAACAATTTTCCGTGGCCCCTCAACTGCAATTCAAGATTGGTACAAATTTGGCCCTCCATTGAGAATTTAAATTACCAATTTAATTTAAAAATGTATAACAGTGTTTTCTTTTGATTTTAATTGTATGTTAAGTATAAAATTGAACTGATTCAATTCCTTTATCAAACTTGGTTAATAGAAGGTTTTGTTGTCACTGGGAAAAGATAAAAGATTTTTCAGACCAAATAAGCTGAAAATCTTTTTCCAGAAAGTTAGAAAACTGCCTTTTAATAAGACAAACATTTTGTATATGTAATTTATTGATGAACTGCAGAAGAGGAACAGGACTAGAGGAAAAAATATAGGAATTATGACTTTTGATCTAATTTAATTAAACTCAGAATTTTGAGAAAAAAATTATAATTCTGTGAAGAAATTATTGTTCAACAAAAATCACTGTAAACATAATAATACTTTGATGTTTTTGATCTTTTTGCACCTGAAAATGAACCAAAATATGAAAAAAACTAAACTTACTACAATAACTAACAAAAACTAAACCCAACCTAAATAAGATTTAAGTAAATAAAAACTAGAGAACACTCTCTAAAAACTTATTAAACTTAAATGAATTAGAAAGACAAAAAGTCCCACAAAGGTCATAACCCTGCTGCCATGACCTTTAACCTTTTATTCTTTCCTCTGGTTGGACTTTGGTGTCAAATCCTGTGGAAGTTGGAAAATGTCCCAAATGTTTTTATCTAATAAAAAATTTCTCTTTATGTGAAACTGACTTCAGATCCAATGACCTTTTGACCTTTCCCAGATCCGGTTTGGTATTTTCTTGATCTCACCTGACTGGAAGATAAACCTAAATGTTTTCCACTTGTAGACAGTTTGCTGTGCAGATTGTCTCATGCTGATCGCAGGCGCTCCGTTCTTCGCTGCGTCTCACCGCTGCTGTTAACGCTGCCATGTTGGAGGTTTTTTGTTTGTGAACGTTAATGTTTGTGAACGTTAATGTTTGTGAACATTAACGTTGCCATGTTGGAGGTTTTGCGTTTGTGAACGTTAATGTTTGTGAACGTTAATGCTGCCATGATGGAGATTTTGTGTTTGTGAACGTTAACGTTGCCATGTTGGAGGTTTTTTGTTTGTGAACGTTAGCGTTGCATGTTGGAGGTTTTTTGTTTCTGAACGTTAGCGTTTGTGAACTTTAGCGTTTGTGAACGTTAGCGTTGCCATGTTGGAGGATTTTGTTTGTGAACGTTAGTGTTGCATGTTGGAGGTTTTTTGTTTCTGAACGTTAGCGTTTGTGAACTTTAACGTTGCCATGTTGGAGGTTTTGTCTGAAAGTTCAGGCAGCCTGATGAGCAGGGAGCCAATTTGTGTCCAAACCCCAAGGAACTCCGAACTCTCCCAGCTAATTCCCACCATTCCAGCTCCTCCAGACCTCAGCTCCACACAAACAATAGTGACACTTTGTTAAAAAAAAAAAATAGAAAGACTTTAACATCTCTGCCAAGCATAATTCATTCATTTAGCATTTGAATGACAATAGACCACTTAGCGGAGCTTAAATTATTTCCGTGCTCTATCTGCTACTTGACTGCCTTTGTGTTGTAACTGCGGACGATCATTAACGCCACGTGGTGATGTGGAGCGCCCTTATCTCCGGCTCGGCCCTCAGAGTTAACTTTAGGCACGAACTGCACGGCCACGGCAGAAACTTCTTTCCCCTCCTGTTCTCGGATGAATCTGAGTCGTGTCTTGTAAGATTCAGGTGCAACATGATGGAAATTAAAGTTAAAGCCTGCAGACGTGTTGCATGTTATTGTTTACATCTGGAAATGTCACGCATGGCAACAAACCTGGAGCGGAAAAAAGGCGATTCTTACAGCCGCTACAATAAAACCTGGAGATGAAGCTATTACTGATTTAGAGCCGCAGCAAAGGGAAAAATAACGCAGGAAAACTGTTGAAGAACAACTGAAAACCAGTCGTATTCTTCTTTTCCCCCCCAAACACGTTGCCATAGCAACTGACAACAACGCCACGAAATGTTTCAGGATTCAGCACCGAAAGACACGGAAACTTTTCCCACACAAAGAACAGAACTTTCAGTCTGTTTCAGCTTTATGTTTTCAGGCTTAATGTTTATTTTGTGGTTATTAATAAGTGATCGCTGTGGTTGATTAGCTATCACTGCTATTAGCTAAGCTAGGTTAATAGACCCTTTTCACAGTGACGTCAGACAATGGCCGCCATAACTCAAACCTGGGTATCTTTACTTCCGGTGTGATTTTGCCTTGGGAACCAAGCTGAAAAATTCCCGCATTCTCATAATCTTAAGGATATAATAAAAGGTAAGTTTAATAATAACAGCATTTAAGTGTTAGATAGCTGTTATTAATCATTGTAAAATCACCATTCTCTAACTGTGTATAAAATAAACAGCCTCCGATCGGAGAGTAAACCAGCTAGCAGCAGCTTTAGCCATATTTAGGAAAAAATATACTCTCTGTCAGCGCTGTAACGTTTAGAGGTTCACTTTCTATGTTTTATAAACCAGTGTTTACGTGTTAGATAACCGTTATTAGTCATTGTCAATTTACCATTCTCCAACCAGCCTCCGATCATGAGTAAACCAGCTAGCAGCAGCTTTAGCCACAGTTAGAAAACATATACACCGCCGCCTGTCAGTGATGTAACGTTTAGAGGTTCATTTTCTGTATTAATGGAAAATAAAGGACATAAAAATAACTTTAATCTGATTACTGGATTTGAAATACGAGCTCGTTAGATTATTCGTTACCGGAAAAAGTGGTCCGATTAGAGGAAGGCATTACAAAGCAGCGGCGGCACCGGACATCTCTGCTTACCCTATTTTATGGGATGAGTGGCAACTCCAGTCTATAATTTAAGAATCTGATCAAGATTAGAGCCTAAAACGTTATAGTTCAAAAACAGTAAAAAGTTCTGGTTAAGGAACAGTTATGTCACGTAGTTAGCTAGCTAACAAAATTCACTAATGCTAAGCTAACGGTTACGCAAAACAAAAATACGTACCTTCATAGTCAAACAGGTATTGTTCGGTGAAGAATTTGTAGCCTTTGTCTAATTTAGATTTTATTGTCAGAGAAAATTGGTTTGCAAATCGTGATCTATCTTCAAATCTTATTTTAGGCAAATGTTTTAGAGACTGTGTAAACTCCATGCTCCGGTGTTCTGTCTGATCAACATATGCTGTCAGACATATATATATATATATATATATATATATATATATATATATATATATATATATATATATATAATATCTAAATCTCTCTTTCTATATATATGTCTCTATATAGATATACATAGATATATATGTGTCCATTTTACATATATATATATGAAATAGACAACTTTATCGTTACTTACTATGTACACCGGAACTAAGGATACACAGCTTCGAGCCAAAACGGAGGTTGTGTGACGTCATGTGAAAAGGGTCTATTCGCTAATTTAAACACCTGCTATGTTGATGATCTGTCAGAGTTGGTGTTTGGGTCGCCTTTTCTTATTTTTTAACTGAACCAAAACTCACCAAATTCTGCAGCACGTCTGCATGTTAAGGTTGTCAAAGTCAAGCTAGCATAGCTAAACTACTCCTTAATTAATTAAGTTTTTTCCTTACTTTTTTATCTTGTAGTAATGTTGACAATTAGTATCAAAGCACTGCGTCCCTTTTTGTTTTATAGTTTTATAGTGCATTATGTTGACATTAGCTAAAAGTTAGCAGCTTTTTGCCCTCCAGCAGGAAGACCTTGCTAGCCTAAAGATTATGACTAGTTAGGCTAAGTAAATATTTAAATACCAAGGTAAATATTAAGATCTGAGCTAAATATTTAGTTTGGAAAACACATGTTTAGTTTGGAAAATGAATATTTACTTCGGAACTAAGTATTTAGATTACAAACTAAATATTTAATTTGGAGCTAAATTCTTAATTTTTAAGCTAAATATTTAGTTTGTGAATTAAATATTTCATTTTGAACCTATATTTATAAATGTATGGATAACATTAAGAAAATATGATGAAAACTTAACACCCGTTTACTTTCTCTTATAATAGGCTAAATAAAACCCAAAATATTGCTGCTAATTGTTTACAGTGTAACTTTACAAACAGAACCCCGTCCCAGTGAAATCTGCATGTTCAATAAGTCCAGTTCAAATCATCTAATGCAATCATTCCAGAATGCAAAGAAACTAAAGAATAACGAAACTGAGGAATAAAAATATGTTTCCTTTGAGGGATAAAACGTTTTCAGGTGATTAATAACAGACCTACGCAGATGTTCCCACCATCACCTGAACCCAGAGTGAGCGTCCCGCTCCAGATCCGGCGCCAAGCGGCCCGTCGCTCCCGCGTTGCTCTCCGTTCAGTGATAACCACCATAATGAGATTTTGCCATTAAGGAAGAAAAGAATGAAAATGAGCCCATCCATCTGTACGGCTCACCATGGAAAAGGGCTGAATGCTATCAAGGCAGAATTAAATCTTTGAATTAGACCCTCTTTGTGCCAGTGAATACCTCATGACATATTAATTTTAAAAACCCTCAATTTAATCATGAATTTTTCTCTAATGTCCGCCGCTTCTGTTGGGCCAAAATAAAAAAAGAAACAACTGTTTATGTAAATAAGAGCGTGCATGTTTACTTGAAGGGGGAAAGCAAGGCCCTGAGCAGAGAGCGGAGCTTAGCGCGGCCTGCCAAAGGGACCGCTCACCATCAACTTCAGTCTTATTAAACTGATTACCAACTCCAGCTAATTAATCAGAGACAGCGCCCTTTCTTGTTATGCGGGGAGGGAGCGCTGCGCTCCCATCTGCTCCCCTCCTTCCCCCCTTTTGCTTTTTCCCGCTTTGATTGAAGTAGGGGAATTGGTAATTTTCATGCATCATCTGGGCCGGCAGGATGGGAGGACAAGTAGTAATTACGTTAAACAAACAAAACCAAGATTGCTTGAGAAGCTACCTCTTTATTTAAGCTGCAGGAATCAGAAAGCAGGTTGAGAGCAAAACGGTTTCAAAACCGCCTGTTTGGTTTGCAAACGTCACGAAGTTCAACACGGAAGAGGGAAACGAGAGAAAGACTAAATATCCAGGATAATGGTTCAGAAAATAATCGATTAGAGAGATAATCACAATTCCTAGTCCTGGGAATCAGTTCAAAATGCTCAAAAATCAACATGAAGATACGTTTTAGTTGTATTTAAGACAAAGCTAAGCTTACCTAATATTGGTAATTTAAGTTACACAATTTTATGTACAAATCTATTTTTGTTTAATATAAACTGATGCCGTATCAAACCTCTACAGAGATGTTATGTGTTATTGCTTACGTTTGGACATTTTGAGCATGTGCACAACACTGGATGGCAAAAATCTGATTCTTATAGCCGCAGTAGAACAACTACGTTAGCAAAGCTTGAGATGAAGGTATTATCAATTTAATGCAGTGCGCCACAGCAAAGGGAAAAACAACGCAGAAAAACTCTACTGGCGATCTGCCTTTTTTGTATTTCTTAACCAAAACAACAAATTCTGCAGCTCATCTTAATGGTAAAATTGTCAAAGTCAAGCTAGCATAGCTGACATACCTCCCTCTATTTATTTTCTAATTAAAACTTTTTCCAGACCTTGTTATCTAGTTGTACTGTTGACAATTAGTAGCAAAGCACTGCATCCCTTTTCCTTTCATAAATCAGGCGTACAGTTAAGATTTAGCGTGGTATGTTGACAACTTGACAGCTACCACCAAAGCTAGTCATCGTCAGCGAGCAGCAGGGAGACGGGGAACTAACATGTGTGATGTGACGTTGCAATAATTAAGAACAAACAAAAATGTTGTGAATTGCCACAAGTCTATAAATACAGTCGATGATGTATGAGGCTGAGATTTGGACTGGAGTTTTTTTTTGGAGTTGTTCTGGTTTTACGTTGTTGTTGTTTTGTTTTTTTTGCCTTAAAACTGTCAGTCAGATCTGGCAACCCGGACCCAAACCCTCCCACCTGTATCTGTTACGCCAAAAGACGAAGGAGCGTCAGGAGAGGCTCATTCAGAGAAAACCTTTGTTCTGTTTGAGGACCGTCGCTGTTAGAACAGGTACATACCGGCTTTGTTTTGTTAGCTGGTAGTAAACACAGAGCCTCAAACAGACATTAATTAGACATTCATTAAGTCAGTCCATGCATGTAGAGAGCCAAGGTGTTTAGTTCCTGCTCCGCACTAAGCCTTTCTCCCCGAGTGCTAAACCGCGCCTCCAGTTAGCTTCTTCCTCAGTCTTTGCTGCTCAACACATTTTACAGGATTGTCTGTTAGTTTTTTCCCACTACTGCATATTTTATTACTTGTACTAACTGAGTAGAGCTGCATGAAGCTGGTAATTGTTCTGATCTTTGTTTCTGTCCACTGGTTTTGAGATACTATATAAAATATCACATATGCTTTTTTCGCATTAGTTGTTTTTCTGTTGACTATATAATTTCACAATTTGCCATTTTGACAGTAAATTTGCTCAATGACAACACGCCCATTTAGAAAAACTTGGTTTTGTTACACAGTTTTAGATTAGGTTGTTTTTTGGCCATATTGAAATTGGTTTGCCTGGCAAAACTGTAATGGAAACACTTTTTTTTTCTCATCACATGATCAACAACCAAATGTTACTACAGGCGAAAACAGCAAAGAAGACAACAGGAAGTAGTTGGAGGATGATGATTTTTATAACTTATCATGTGTGATTTTAATTGCATTTCTTATTTGATAGAAACACCGCGATTGTGAAATTGTGTTTTCTTCGACATTATCGGAATATTGACAACATTTTGCACACATTTGTAATGGAAACGCAGCAATTTATCTCCTCTGGCTTCTCCCAGATCTAAATAGAAACAACCAATCAGAGCTGGGAGGCGGGACTTAGAGCTGTCAATCATCCTTTGCTCTCTTCTACTGCAGCTAGCAGAGCCTGTGGTGAATGCTAAGGCTAGTTGGAGGATTAATGGTTTCCTGTAACGGTGAGTTGTTTCTCCAACATTAGCACATTTAGCAGTTAGTACATGAGGATGATTGACAGCACCAAGCCCCTCCTCCTGGCTCTGATTGTTTTTTTTGGTGCATTTGTTCAGAAGACAATAGTATCTAAAGGACAAGGTGGAGGAGATCGATTTTTTCACAAATTATGTTTCATATTTTACTGTAACAACATGATGACAGATTTAATATGTAATTTTTTTTTTTATAAAAGATCAGCTTTAAGAGGAGTTATGGTGTTTTGGTTTTGTTACAGAATTTGAATCAGTCGATGCTAAAATTGAAGAGTTCAGTTTTTTTTATCTTAAATTAAATATATTATGTTTTTGTACAACTTTGGGTTAATTACAGCTTGAATGTGTTTTTCTTTCAGAAGATCGCCTATTTTAGGTCTTTAGTTAATAGATTTCTGAATTAGCTGGCAATTATTTAATCGATTAATCATGATTAATCAATTGAGTCGTATTTGGATGAAATCAGGACTGGTGGATTTGGAGTTGCAGCTCAGCTTCCTGCTGTTCTGTCTGATTGTTGCGTCTTTTGTTTTAGCCTCTCTAATGCACACGTCGTTTTTTCCTCCTCTCCAATCTCACCAGATGCCAACTGTAACTGCTGCCCTATTGCTCCTAATTACTGCGTGATTAAAGAGTGAAATACGGGATTCTACCAGCGATTTGTGTTTTTTTTCTTTCCAAGGAGTCAGAAATTAATCCCCTTTGGATCTCACAGAATCATTTAAGGATTCTCCTTGTTCTGTTTATCAAATAAACCAAGTAATTAGAGACTTTAGATAAGTCGGCTGAATTGATGCCCGCCCAGTGTCTTCCCCAGCTAGTGTTGCTCTGCTAATGTGCCGCATTATACTTGTCCAATAACAATGCCCTTTGTGTTTGCGAGGCGGGTAATTACGCCGGGGAGCCTCCTTGACCTTGGTAAGCGCGTCTATCTTGCTGCTGGATCAGCGAACGCCGTTTCTTAACCTACAGAGATCCATCACCGGGGGTTTACCCGCCTTCCCTCTGAGTAACTCACTGCATGACAGTGCAGCATGCAACAGCGCAGCGATGAAACGGCGTAATCCTCCACTCACTTGTTGTAGTTCCACTGCATTTTTATATGTTATGACCTTTTTATGGCGACTGAAAGGGGGAATCTGATCTCACTGCTTTATTTTTATGCCAGTTTGGTTTAAAAAGAAATTCAGATCTTGGGAATTTAACAGAAACTAATTTTGCTGGACGATAAATCGTCCCAGAAGTCATAACGATAAATGATAATATTGTTGTTTTGAGACAATTTTGGTTTTGAATTCTCAAAAAGTCAATAAATTTTAAGTTCTAATGAACATTAAACACGATAAACATACAAAATAAATAATTTAAACAAAACAACAGAAGCAACACATAAAATAAATTCTGAAATCTGTAAACAAAAAGAGATCAAAACACCAGACTGAAGATTTTTTACAATCTTCAGTCTGGAGAGAAACGATAAATTATGCAAATAGAGATTATTGACGTCTTTTTAATTTATCATGCAATTATTATTATTATTATTTGTTATTATCATTGTTTATTTTTTATTTTTGTTTTTTTTAATTCACCATCTAGTGCGTATAATACAAACATTACAGACTAACAAAACGAGATATTGATCTATAAAATAAATTACTGGATAAGAGAACAAACAACAGAAACAAAAATTTAATAAACAACCAAAAAGTGACCAAGAAAGGATTAAAATAAACACATTCAGGACAAAACACGTAACCAAACAAAAATAATGAAATTGTTTAACATGTGGGTGAGGATGTTTCTCCCTATAATCTTGGCAGTTAGTTTCTGATTTGCTTTATTATTTTCCTTTTCTCTAAAATATTTTGGCTAACCTAAAGAGTCACAGATATTTTGGGTAGAAGTGGCAAAGAGAGAGAGAGAACAAAAACAAATAAAGTATATACCAGAACGAAGAATAACTAGCTAAATAAATAAAGTATAACTAAAGAACAGTTTCTGAGATCTTATTGTTTGTTTCTAATCATAATATCTTGCGATTAACAGATTTATTGCGCCAGGCCTTGCCGCTCCACGCTGAAGCTGCTTCGCTCTGCCCCCCGCCCTCTGCAGCTGAACATTTCTGCTGTTGCATCAGAGTTTCCCACACTGCACCTGCAGCAAGCGTCCGGTCCCAGACCTCAAACGGGCGCTTTGAAGCCGAGCGGGAACCGGCGTTTTAACTGACTCCATCTTGTCCAGATGAAAGCGGGGAGAGCGTCAGGTTTTCACAAACACAGATCAGGCAGGTGACGTCTTCGGGGCTCTTCGCAACACTTTGGGTTTTATTTTCACTTCTTGCTGTGTGAGTAATGGGGCCCGGAGCCTGAAGGGGCCCAAATCCAACAACACAAATTAGAAGACGCTTAATGTTTTTCACAAATGTTCCTGAAACAATGTTGACAAAAACATAAACAAAAGGAACCAGTGGCAACTTCTTCATGTTTTAAAAGGCAATAATCTCATTTATTTTACTCTATTTGTCATTAAAGCTGCAGTATGTAACTTTTATTTAAAATATATATATTTTTACATATTTGTTAAAATCATTTTCATGTCATGACAGTATGACATTAAACAGCACAAAGTGCAGAAAAACAACACTCAGTCAGAAACAGCCAATCAGAGCCAGGAGGAGGGTCTTAGCGCTGTCAATCACTCTCATGCTCACCGCTTCCCACCTCACTCTCTGCTACGCTAAAGCTAGTTCACCACTACATAGCCTGTAAGGCTAATGCTGCCAGTGGACAAACAGCAGATAAAACAGTTTTCCGGTAACGGTTGTTGCTCTGCCATTAGCATATTTAGCAGTGCATTCACGAGATTGATTGACATCGCTGAGACACTCCTCCTACGTCTGACTGATTAATCTACATTAATAATATCTACATCTCCAGGTTTCATACTAGGATACACGTAAACATGCTCAGAGTTTCTGGACGTAAACAGTAGCCTGCCAGAGGTCCACGAAACGTCCCAACACGTTAAAGGAAGAATAAGAAGAAGGTCACCTTTAAGGTAGCAAATGTTTGTGCGTCAGAAGTGAAAAGGTCAGTAAAATTCAAACAAATTTGCTAAAGTTCAAAACGTTTTCACTCTTGCACACTGATCAGCAGCCATGTTTGTTGATCATCAGTGTTTGGTTTTGTATTTTTCTGCCGTTCTTTTCCTCCTTCCCGTTTCCTCTAATCAGATCAGGAGTTTCTGTCTGGATTATGTCATGAAGGGTCTTTGCAGTTCTGACCGCTGTTGCTGTTTCTACTCATCATTTTCAAAGTTATGTTTAACACCTCGCTGCCCGTCTCTCCGCCTTGCTTTACATTACACCGCAGCAGGAAGAGAGAGAGACAAACAGTGTTAATCTCTTGTTTGCTGGCAGTCCATTACAAAGGAGTAAAGCAGTTTTTTTCTTCGGCAGCACTGCAAACACTCAAAATTCAGCATTGTCCATTACCTCTTAAACACAGCTGATAACAGGCATCATTAATTAAACCGTGGGAGTAAGTGGGGTTACGTAAATTGAAATTAATAATCGGACCTAAACAGAAATAGAATGAGCGTTTCCCAATTGTTTCCTCACAAACTCCCAAAACATAGATTAGAGGAGGTTTGGCTCCTTGCTTCCCTTGCGAGGTTTCCACCAATCCAAGGGAAAGGTTTAGTCATGGAGCGCTCCTTTAATTTGTTTGCCACGTTTTGTACGTGTTCTCAGAAAAAAAAAGATCAAGTAGGCATTTAATTACTTTAAGAAAATAAATCACTTCCCTCTGCTTCTGCCACGTCTGCTGCACATAAGCTGCAAGAGAAAAAAGAAAAACTCACCCACTGTCTTAGGACTTCAGGTTGAAGTTTATGTAGCAAAACATAAATAAAACAGACAAATTTCTGACTGAAACTTTATAAGAAAATCAAACAGATATGCAGAATATACAGATTATCCCAGTAAGTCAGAATATTATTAACAGTTTATTTTAATAATTTATATTAGGAAGAATAATATTACAACTACAAACAAAGAAAACATTTGTTTGTTATAAGACCAATAAAAACTATATTTTTAATACATTAATTTAATATTCTGATCTGAAAAATTCATGGGAAAGACTTTTTGTTGCCAGCTGCGTTTCCGTTGACCATGTAAGCCCAAAGATTCAATTCAAATTCAGCTCAGAAGTACTTTATTGATCCCAAAGGAAAAATTAATAAAATGTAATCCACCCTGTTGCTATGGTTATGCATCATAGCAAAATAGCAAAGTATGAAAAATATTCTTAAAAATCTGTCCAACTACACAGCATCCAAAACAAGAAGAAACTGTTATCCAAGAAAAGCAATTTTAGAAAAAAACTCTCTAAAGCAAATCAAAAACTCTGAATTAGCAAAAGCATTTCAGCGGCTGTGTTTTCATTACCCATGAAAAATACGCAATTTGAAATTATAAAAATAAATTTGCTTAATGGAAACACCCCAATTAAAAAAAAACACTTCTTTTTTTATGAAAAGTTTTGGCACTTAATGAGGTGTTTTAGTTGTGTTTTTTTGGCTCTAGGGGCCTTTATTTGATAGTTAATTGACACGAAAGTGGGTAATGAGAGAAGGGGAAGACATGCAGTAAAGGTCGCCAGGCCTGGAATCGAACCTGCGACAGCCGCATCAAGGACTAAGGCTGCGTTCACACTGCAGCCTGAAGTGACTCAATTCCAATTTTTTTGACATAATGTGACCTGTATCCGATCTTTTCATGGCAGTGTGAACAGCACAGGTCGGATTCTTTTTCGAATGTGACCCATATCCGATACGTATCCGATTCAAATGCGACCGATACTCAACAAATCTCACTATTCTGCGTCCTGATACGCGCAAGTGGGAAGAAAAACAACAACCATGATGGACAATATGAGGATTAAGTTGTTAATATGCTGCTCCAACTGGACAACAACTTCAAATATGTAAGCTAAGCTCCACCGTTAGCCTCCATGTTTACTTCCGCAAACACTGAGCACTTCTTCTTTTTATGGCGGTTGGCAGAACTCTGAGAACGCTGACGCTATTGCGCCCTCTACTGCGCATGCGGGACACTTTCAGTTCGTTTGCCCGTTCAGACTGCAGAACGCATACAGGTCGCATTTACTGGCGACCTGTATGCGTGGAATTGAGTCACTTCTGTATGTGGGTTGTGCTTAAACCCTGCGCCACCACTGCACACCTGCGTTTTGTTTTTAAAGTGCGGTTGAAAAAGGCGCAGAAATGGGAAGCAATGGAAACGGAGCTTCAGCCAAGTAATGAGTTTAACGACTGAAATGAAGTGAAAAAATGATTTATTTTGAGCAAGTAAATGTCAGATAAAGAATAAAATAATTAAGAAGAGAACAACAAAAACAACTCGTATCAAAAATAAAAAAACCTGCACAGTGGATATTAATGTATAAAAAACCATAATCATTAAAACTATCAGGAAAAAACATTGAAAATAAATCACTTTGTGTAATTCATATTGACTTTTGGTTTGATTTGAATTGAAATGATTAAACTCTAACGTCATGTCTAATTATAGCGCAACAGGGGATTCCTGGGTAAATGCGGAGCAGCAGGTAGAAATCAGAGCTAGCATGTTGTGTTTTGTGCTGACATTGTGTGTCGCTCTCAGTGGATTTCCGTTCGCCTGAGTGGAGATGCCGCCGCCTGTAGCTCGGTTGTCAGGGAGAATCAAGTTCTGACATGCCCGTCGACATCTGACAGCTAAAAGGTTTCAGCATTTCCATTTCACAAACAACAAGATCATTTAATCACATTTAAAGCTCGTGTTTTATTGGTAAAGGAAAAATGTCAAATCAGCGACTTTGGGGGGGAAATTCACTGATTAGTCCTGATAATCAAAATCTGACGGGAATCCTCAAAAGGTCCAGAAGGTGACGGCGAGTCCCTAATGTGCCGATAATTGAGCATTGGGTTGGACAAACGTCTGCCAGAAGTCACAGTTGAAATCCATATGGCTGGGAGATAATTGGCACGCGCAGGCCCGGGCTTGACGTGAGCAGATCCATAACAGCTTGTGGGCGGCAGCCATGATGGAGGGTCGGGGTCGCGCGCCGGTCACCGCCTCACTCCGCTGTCCAGGAGTTCACCGGGAGGATTTCATTATTCTGCTGTGTCATTAGAGAAACTTCTCACTGAAGCCGGCGACCTCTGCCTAATCCAGGGGAGTCCAAAACTTTTGGGCCAAAATCATTGAGTCAAAAGTTTTCACGGGTCAAGAAAATAGAAAAATTTAAAAACAAAAACACCGTCCAGTTTTTTTTGTTTTGTTTTTACTTATGATGTTATTCATCATACAACCAAAACTTAAAAAATGATTTTTGTGTGTTTTCCGTATTAAAAGGAAGACATTTAGTTTTCTAATTATTTTGAGTTCAATTGAACAAATTTATTCTCAAAACTTCTTTTAAAATGTTTTCTATATTTAGCCAAGTTTCTAAATAAAATAAAAGCTGTTTTGTGCAGCAAAGTCAGCTTTTCAGTAAAAGTTTCTGAATATTGAAGTTTTAATATAAACATACTAATAGTTTGTGTTTTGCTTAAGATTTTCTATTGCAAGAAAATTGTGTCAGTAACTATTTTTACCCAGATTACAAATAAAAAGTCTCAGTTTCCATCATCCACCTGAGCTGGATACGTCAAATTGGTATCATTCTCAAAATGTAGTTGGGAGGCCGAACAAATTCAACCCCAAGACCACAGATGGCCCCCGGGCCACACTTTGGGTACCCAAGGCCTAATCACTCGTCCAGGTTTTAGGTTCCAGAGAATGCATGATGGTGTTTTCATAAGCGGAAGAGGCAGTTTTTATGGATGTAATGTTTCCAAAAACTAAGAAATTAAGCTAACTGCTATACAACAGTAGAAATAGTTGAAGGAGATCAGTTATGTTAACAGATTAAGATAGGTCTATGCTATATATGTTATTGTTTAAATCTGGAAATTTTGTGCACAACACTGGAGGGCAAAAACACAATTATTGCCATCCATAGCCACACTGCTGCAGTAGAACAGGGTAAGGGTTAACTATCCCGTTAACTAAATAACACCTGGAGATGTATAGTATTATTAATTTCGTGCAGTGTGTCACAGCAAAGGGAAAAAATAATGTGGAAAAATTATTGAAGAGCTCAAAACGACTCATATGCGACGCTACACACAGACCCATCGCCATGGCAACTGACTGACAACTGCTCCACTAGTGTATCAGGATTCAACACCAAAAAAAAAACACTCAAACATTTCCCACACAAAGGACCTGAACATCTAAATGATGTAAAATGTCTGAAGTCCAAGATATCTACTATGACCGACCCAAGAAAAGCCAACTTCAGTTTGTTCAAAAGTGAGATAAGATTCCTGCCAGAAGCCGGTGAGTGATGTTTAAAAGTAATAAAGATGCTAAAGGTGAAGGGGTTGAATCACTTTGGTACAGCAGTAGTCAATAAAAGTTGAAGTTTGTGTTTAATTTGAATTGTAATGTAAAATGCTTCTGGTTGACTTGTTCATCCTAAACAGTTGCTGGTTGTATATTTGGCCAATTATATTGAATATTTTAAGGTTCTAATGTAATTGGATGTAACAGAAGTAAAAGTTGATGTTTGGTGAGTTTGGCAGGTTTGCTGGAGTCTCTCTAATAAATAATCAAATTTTTTCCCCCCTCAGGTCTTTCCCACATCGGAGAGGCTTGATTCATTAGGACAGCGCGTCTCTGGAGGGAAATCTCAAAGGGTCTGATGGTGAGAGTGACTGAGACGGCACAGAAAAACACTGGCTTTACTCACTAAACAGGTTGTATATAAAAGGAAAGTTGAGTGGAAGGACTAGCTAAAATAGAACCTTTCACAATCAAAAAGAATAGTAACAGACATGAAAAGATTGTGAATTCATAGGGCATAGACTGTGGCACTTGTATTAAGCAATTCCTGAACCAGAGACCTGTTCCCAAGGTTTTATTCAGTTCTTATGTGAAGTTTAGTGAACTTTTAAAATATTAGAAAAAAGAAAAAGAAATGGCGTATTTCCACTGACTGGTTTGGAATGAATCAAGAATGAAGGTGAAAACGAGCATGAATCAAGCTAGCATCTCAGAAAAATGCAGAGATGTTTTCAGGAAAGTGTTGCCACTGGGCATTCTGTAATTGTTCTGCCGAGTCAACGAGGCTGTTTAATCCGCTTTAATCAAACTACAGTCCGTTTGTATAGGAACTCTGGTTCGGTTGGGGAGGTGTGAATGCGTAATGGACCAAAAGAGTGAGCTCTGGTCCGCCTACAAACCTCAGTCTGGGTTCGGTTGAAGTGAACTCTGGTGCCATTTGAATGCATATGTGAACACCACATAGACCAGAAACTGCCCCAAAAGCAGGAAGTGGACTAGAGTGCAGGGCATTCTGGGTAAATACAACCAAAACAAGCATGCTAGTTTAGCGCTTCCAGAAGAAATGGCTCATTTTCTTTTGCCAAAGATAAAAGAGAAATCCTACTTCCCCTAATAACTGACACCATTCCATTTTAGTTTACATTTTGTGCAACAGGAAGTGGCGCTCAGTGTCTTCTTCAGAGGTTTTTGGGTTGTTTCCTTCAGTTGTTGTTGATGCAGTGCCCCCACAGGCAGGGAAGGGAACAAGTTGCTCAAAGGGTTTGGTTGATTTGACTCAGTTTAGTGTGAAAGCAAACCACAGCAGCCGAAAATGAAACAAAATTTTGGTCCCTAATCAAACGGACTATCAGATGTGAAAACAAACGAACTGGACTTTCTTGGCAGTTGGACTGGAGTTCGATTAAAGCGGACTAAACGGGGGTGCTGTGAATGATTCATTGTAAGTATTGGCGTCTGCTGATGTTCATGGTGATTTTTGGAAGAAAGGTTGATGTCTGGTGAGTTTGGCAGGTTTGTTGGAGTCTCTGTAATAAATAATCACAGTTTTTCCCCCCTCAGGTCTTTCCCACATCGGAGAGGCTTGATTCATTAGGACAGCGGGTCTCTGAAGGGAAATCTCAAGAGGTCTTCTAATGGTGCGAGTGACTGAAAAACACTCTGCAAGGAAAAAACCTGAAGAAAGACAACACTTCCTTTTTTTCCTCCCTCTTTCATTAAAAACAAATGAGCTCTCCCTGTCAACAAAGTGCCATAAGCGCTCCGCCAGCGCCACCAGCAGCACCAGCAGCAGCCAGGGGAATTCCCATTAAAGGCGTTTGAGGCCGAATCGGCCTACAAATAAACGCCGTGCTCCTGGGAAATCACAGCAACAAGCAGATACATGTTAAAACTCGGGAGAGGTTTCCCCCAAATCCAGATGTGGTTCTCCGGCCGCCCTCGCCAGTAATGAACCAATTAGAGAGACAATTATGAACACCTGTGACGCTGATTGGCACGGCGCGGCCGCGTCTCCTTCCGCGGCGCTAAAGACTCACCGAATGTTGCTAAAGTTAACCTTTAACAAGGCATGTAATGATGACGAGGGGCCAAACACACACACACACACACACACACACGCACACACAGGAGGTTCGCATTAGGAAGAGCAGCTCATCCCACTCAGCCGCTTATTGCGTCATGTATTATTGAAGGCAGCTCTTGTATAAACACAACTCCAATAAATTGGGGTCTCAGTTTTTCAGATTCATTAAGGTTAATGCAGTTTTAATTAGTGCTTGATTTGAAGCCTATTAGAGGCAATTTATAAGTCCTTCTCGTGGACCTGAAAAATGACGTTGCGTGGGATTAATATGATAAAAGGCACAAGTTGGAGCTGCGGTCCCTGCTGGGTTGAAGGGATTCCTCTCGTTTTGCTGTAACGGCTTGTTTATTTGCACAACTGCTTTCAGGCACATTAAAACAATCTAATGAATGAGCAGCTTTGGCTTCAGGGATTGCTTCATCCACCGCTTGGACAAATGAAACCGAAGTGATTAGTGCTGATTAGAAGAATGCAGAAGAAATGGATTGAAACAGACAACAAGATGTCCTTTAACCTTTCAGAGCAACTTTACTCTCCAGGCACTTAGGTCAGTTTTTCTTACATTTAAATCTGAGGTTTTTAACTTTTATAAAAAAAAATGTTTTTTACATATTTGTTAAAACCGTTATTATGTTGTGACAGCAGAATATGAGACAAATTGTCAGTGAAAAGATCGATTTCCTCCACCTCCTCTCCACAAAAACAAACAATCAGAGCAAGGAGGACGGTCTTAGTGCTGTCAATCAATCCTGTGAACATGTTGCTAAATGTCCTAATGGTGGAGAAACAACTTATTACAGGAAATAGTTTATTTGCCGTCATTGGTGGCTATGTAATGAGCCTGAGCATTGACAGTACACTAGCTGCAACAAAACAGAGAGCTACACACAGGGTGTTTGACAGCGCCAAGACCCGCCTCCTGGCTCTGATTGGTTGTTTCTACTTAACATTGGGAGAAGGCAGAGCTAAAAAATTTTCATGGATTATCTGGGGATATTTTGTATATTTTTTAAATATATAAAAAATAAATATTTTTATAAAAGTTACTGTAGTTTTAATGCAGTGGTGTCCAAATATTTAACCCTGGAGGCCAAAACTGACAACCTCAAACTAGTGGTGGGCCACAAAATTAAGTTAATTAAAAATGAAAAATGTTGTTTTTTGTAATCAGTTGTTTTTTGTTTGACTTACTTAAACTAAATATTAAAATGTGTAAATCCATTAGGTATCCAAAACATAAGTGGCTTTGGACTGTTTACTTATTAAATGAAAAACAAACATTTTTTTAATTTTTGGGTCATGAATTGATTTTACCAAGCTTGACTTGTGGTCAGGGGCCAAACAAAATCATATGGACATAAAAGGCACCATCTTTATGGTCTGGTAATTCATATCAGAATGCCATTAAACCAAGTTCTAAAGTATAATAAAAAATAATATCAACTGCACAAAAACACACAGCAGATTCTGAAGAAATATAAAAAGTTGTGAGTGAAAAACTAAGTACACCCCATGATTCAAGAACCACTTTTACTGGCAATAACTTGAAGCTATATGATTCGAAATACAACTTCAATAAAATAAAAGTGAAGTTAAACTGAATTTTGCTTGCAAATAGAAATTATAATTTTTTTTTTTGCTAGAAACGTAGTAAGTTTGGTTTTCACATTGTAACTGTGCTCCACATCAAGCAGCTCAGTGCCGATGATGTAAAATAAACCAAATATTCTCTTTAGGTTTATTGAGTAAAAAGGTCCAGGGTTATTCAGAGTCTGGAAGCCATAAAGTACAAGCAGGACATAAATTCACCACAAAACAGTTTGATTGTCCATGTAGCCCAGCTGGGCCACATGGTGCTTTACTCTCTCAAAACATGGAGGTGTAGAACGAACTGTTGTGGGACACTCTGCAGTGGAGATGGCCTGAAATTACAGCAAGATGGATCACAGTACATTAGCAGAGCCTCCAACTGCCACACACACACACCTACACACACCTGCGCACACACACACACATCATGTTTTTGTATCTTGTGGGGACTTTCTATTGACTTCCATTCACTTTCTACAGGCTAACACTTACCCTAACCATTACATGCTTAACCCCTAACCCTCGTCAAAACTCAATTCGCACCTTAATCCTAAACTTAACCCCTACCCCAAAAACAGCGTTTCCCCTCATGTGGACCAAGAAATGTCCCCACAAGAAGCAGTGTCCCGACCACCCCACATTTAGACAGCTATAGGTCCCCACAAAGATATAAAAACCGGGTTCACACACACACACACACACTCCCATCCACACACACACACACACACACACACACGCCAGAATCTGGATGAATTGTTAACACGTTGTCTGACCATCACCCTCTCATTTCTCCTCTTCCAAGCGGGAAAGCGGCGCCCCTGAAAAAGTTAGCAGGCAGGTGGAAGTCCTGCGTTTGGCTCGCAGGTTGCCGTGGCGACCTCCCAGCTTTGCATGTTTGGAAATTGCCACCAGGAGCGACTAAAACGCTCCCATCTGCAAACTCGGGAGAGACCTGAGATCAATTTTGTTGCGTTTACTGCAGAGAGGCTCACAATGGGAGTTCGCTGAAGATCACTTTCCAGTTGGACGTGATGAGCGGAGGAGCAGGAGGGCGACGCGTTCGCACGTCCCGCAGCCTCATCTCTGTGTAACGTGAGCCGCGCATCGCTTCAGTCTCAACACTGTTCCCCTAAACAGGATTTAATTTGCACATGCAAGACTTGCACTCCTTTATGGAGCATATTAAAGATGATGTTCAAACATATCATCAAATTTAACCCAATTATGTCTGTTTTCTTTTCATTTTATAACCATAAGCAGGGAAAGTTGACTTTTAATCAAAGAGAGAAAATAAATCTTTACACTGTGTTGCCGTTTTCTTTCAGGAGCAGGTAATTGATGCCGGCCTCCTCTTCCTCCTCTTCCTCGTCTAACCCTGTGCAGCCACTAGATGGAGCATGATAACCACAGAGAGGCTCTCCCGGTGGGACCCCGACCCCCGACCCCGCCCCGGATCCGGTGGGTGCTGCGGCTCCCTGCGGAGGTGAGAACGGGAAATTGTCTGCCAGGTTTATCACGGATTCCCATCGACTTCCCGTTTGTTTTTATTGTTTCTTTTACCATCCAGTTTCTCAGTGCAGGTCACTGGGAGTAAGAGGTCAGAAAAGTTAAAGCAAACAGACTTTTGCAACGTAAAGACTTCTGTTTTTATCATTCTGTCCTTTAAACTGCTTTATGTGTCAAAATTATGCATAAAAAACATCAAGTAATTTAAATTTAGCTGATTTAGGAGACAAAATAAACTCTTTAAGAATGACTTTTTGGTGGAAACAATAAATTAAACTTGAATAATTTGAATTAATATGAGTCACAACAACATTAAATGTCCCTTTGGAATAAATAAAGTATTTAAGCAGTTTTATTTTTTTAGTTAATTTATCTTTAGGGAGAATTTGTTGCTTTTTGTCCAACAAAATTAAAAACATAGAAGCAGACCAACTCAAATTATTTAGTTTTTTTCTTAATTGATCTATTATTAAAGAAATAGACTGTGATGTATTTAAATAACTGGACCAAAACATGCTCATAAGTCATTTCAAACACATGCATATAGTGTTAAATGTTTTTAAATTTTATAAATTTACTGCTGGACATTTATGGGAAAAACTTTCTGTTCTCCATAAAGCAAAGCCCCAAAATGCTGCTAATAAAGTCCAGAGGTTTCACCTGAACCCCTTAATTTACTCTCTGGAGTTTACGGTGAGGTCAGACGGGACCGACGGGAGTTTCAGTCCACAGAAAAAATCCAATATTTTCCCTTTATATGTTGGGAATCACTCCCCTGCGCTCCTACTTTTCATTTTCACGACTTGCGAGTGTAATAAAGTAACAAAAAAAACAATAGTTTATACTAAAATATTAACTAATAAATGTTTTAAGCTGCTAAATATTGGAAATATTCGCTATAATTACAAATTTTCAGTGGAAACTTGTGTGTTTGGTTCTTGAAATTGTGGATAAAATGATGGCATTAAATAAACGATGTAAATTTTGCTCTCCAAAGAAAGATCTCCAAAAACACAAACAGCAATGTTATATTTTTCTTCAGTTTAAAGTCCATTTTGTGCCGTCCGTGATGCAGCAGAGCCTACAGAGACGATAACTCTCTCATATTCTAATAATCTGAGGCAGAGGAAATGTATTCTCCTTTATCTGCATTAATGCTTTTAAATGGTTCACAGAGATTTATTTTACTTGGGGCACTTATGTCAAGAGCAGTTACAGGAATTACTCTGGATGCAATCCCATTATAGGATGTCAAATATTTTGATGCTGTTGGTAAATGGCAGCACGGAGTGGAGGACAACAACCGGATGGCAATTCTGCAATTCCAGGATCAGAATAATAATGTAAAAAAAAAAAAAAGCCCATTCTCCCTGTATGCTCACCTTTCGGAGTCCCAGGGCTCACCCCGGCCGGCAATGTAATACCGAACAATGAATTTTAAATAAAGTCAAACATTTGCTTCATGCTCCTCTACAGTTTAAACAAGCCATTTCAGATGGAGACGTGTGGATTTATTGTAAGTAAGAGATATAAGAGATAACTTAATCCCCAATTGGATTGTAAACCCCACCTCCACTTCACATGGCTCCACCCTTCCTTGACCTTTTGTCTCATTTCTCGCCGGGTAATGAATGCTTTCGGACTGAAACGATGCGGCGCGCGGTCCGCAGCGTTGGAATGTCATATCGGTGGAAATCACCCAATCAGCATGCCGGCGTTGAGCGCAAACAGAGCGAGGCGGCGCGGCGCGCGGACCGGTGCCGGACCGGGTCGTCTGGATGTCAATATAATAGACTGGCTTATGATGTGTAAATAACACAGCACTTAATGGTTCGCTCCGGCTCTGTGAGAGCAGCAGAAATCACAGCCGGCAGCTTCACCCAGGCAGCAGCAGCAGCGCAGAGGCTGGGAAATCAGGAAATGTAATAATTTACACTTAATTTTTCTACTTTAACCACTTTTATCCCTTTACTACAGATGAATTAGTAGATCATAAGATGAAACATGTCAGCTTTTACTATACTAATTCCACATTAAGTAAACAGAAATGTATTTCACCTTTTATTAGGGACACACTAAGAAAATTAAAAAATTAAATTACGAGAAGAAAGTTTAAATAATAAATCATGTTATGATTTATTCTTGTATTAAATCATAATATGAGAATATTATCATTCTCAGATTACATTGTTATTCTGACTTTATTCTCAAAATATTTTGACATCATTCTCTTATCTTTCTAACTCTATTGTCATCACGACTTTATACATTTAACATTATGACTTTATTCTTGAAATACTGTATTCTCATATCACAACTTCATTCTTGCTTTATTTAGACTTTATTCTTGTGAAATTGTGACTTTATTCTTGGATTATTATGATTTATCATTGTAATCTCAAATATCTGACTTTATTCTCATTATATTTCATTTTATTTTTGTTTTTCTCAGGATGGCCCTGATGCTCCACCGTATTCTGTGTTCATCCTCATGCTTTGACTACACCTGGGTGAAGTCGCCTCCTCCACCTTCTTCAAATTAAATGCAACTGGCATCAAATATTTGTGCCGAGACACTTTGTTTGTGCTGTTATGCTTTTTAAGATAAAAAGAAAAAAACATTTTTACAGCTAAAATTTGTTGTATCTAAGTTGATTGACACAAAACTTGTTTGATCTGAAAATGTAGCGGAGCTGGTTGACCTTTGATGACCCCTGGAAACATTTACTAATATTTTTAAAATGATAGCAGCACAAACGTTTGACACCAATTTTGTTTGATTTGAAGAACGCAGGGCAACTTTATTCAGGTTTTGACTGGGCCGTCTTGTCGCTATAGGTTATTTCTATTCTTTATAATGATATATACTTTCATATTATTTTTATTTTTTATTTGAACTTTATTTATACAGCTACGCTCTCACTATAAATGGTTATTCTTATATATTTCTATGCAGAACGAGTCCATAAGTTAGACGATTTTTGAAAAGTTAATTTATTTCAGGAACTTTATCACCAAATAAAACACATTAAACAGATTAATTACGCACAGATTAATGTTTGAACGTCTTTATTTCTGTTAATTATGACGATTTTCAGATATCAGCTAATAAGAATGACATATATTAGAAAACCAATAAAAAAACATTTTAATGCAGAAAATAAATCTATCTATCTATCTATCTATCTATCTATCTATCTATCTATCTATCTATCTATCTATCTATCTATCTATCTATCTATCTATCTATCTATCTATCTATCATTTTGTATAAAATACTAAATATATTTAATCTCTGGATCTTTAGAAACCTTTAAATGAATTTGAATTAAAACCTTTTCAGATATAAAACCAAATATTCCCTGCAGACATAATAAAGCACACAGGCTAATACTTTTAGTGATGTAATAATTAACACAGCTGACAGTGAGTGTGTGTGTGTGCGCGCGCGTGTGTGTGTGTGTGTGTGTGTGTGTGTGTGTGTGTGTGTGTGTGTGTGTGTGTGTTTGTTTGATGTTGAGAGCAGAGCAGATGTTTATGACAACAGCCTTGAAATTAAAACCCTGAGTGAACGACACACTCTGAGTGTTTTTGCTTTATTTGTTTTTAAATGTGAACATTTTTCACATTAATACAATAAACTCCTTTCTGCTCCGATTTCACACTGCAAGCCGAAGCTCTCTGTAGTTAGGAGCATCTTCACACACACACACACACACACACACACACACACACACACACACACACACACACACACACACACACACACACACACACACACACACACACACAGTGAGTGTTTTTTTTACCTTCACCAGAACTACTACTTCTTCTTCTTATCTTTGGGGCCCCATACCAGGCAGCTGGTCCTCACAATGTGATATTTATTGAAACAAATGGGCTTTGCACTGTAAAAACAGAAAATCTTACCAAGTATTTTTAGTTTAGCTTCTAGTGTGAATATCTTAACAACTGTAAATAAGACAAAACTAACTGAGAAGTAACTTTTTAGCAAGATAAGAGATTGTTACAGTGTTGTAACAATATTTCTTGTTACAACAATGTAACAAGATATATTACATATGTTGTATGTAATAGTTTGTAGATGTGTTTTTATGTTTTTTTTATATTGTATTTCATGACTTTATGACGAACTGATGGATGTATTCTTGGATTAAATATTTTAATTACAGGCTTTACATAAGCACTTTAGGATTTTGACTCTTCCTGAATTATTATTATTATTATTATTATTATTATTATTGTTATTATTATTATTATTATTGTTATTTTTTTAAATACCTTTGATCTATATTTTAATTGTTCAAAATAAACTAAATTAAATAAGAGCATGTTTAAGTAAATACTTCCTAAGTGAAATAATGTGCCATGAAACAAGAACTAATTTAATCAATATTAAGGAATTACTGACTTAAAACAAGCTCTTATTTCTTACTGTAAAGTTTCCTTTAGATTAATTTCGTTTTACTTCAAGTGTGCTTAGATATTTACACTAGAAACTAGACCAGGTGTTTTTTGCAGTGAGATCAGATTCTTATCCTCTGACATGTAAATGAATCTTAGTTCATCTGAAATAAGATAAAACTAACTTACAAGAAACTTTTCAGCAAGATTCAAGAGCTTAATCTTGATGAACAGAGGGGAAAATGTTTTATAAATTAAATAATCGGCCAATGGAACAAGAACGTTTTCATGAATATTAAGTAATTATTGACTTAAAACAAGCTCCTATATCTTACCCAGTAAGAAGTTGTGTTTTTGCAGTGTACACCAAGTATTTTTATCTAGTTTCTCATAAATATCTTCGTACACTTGAAATAACACAACACTAACACTGAAATAACTTTTAAGCAAGATATAGGAGCTTGATTTAAGTGAATAATTCTTGAATATTAATAAAATTTATTAGTTTCACTGGCAAATTATTTCACTTGTAAAAAATTTTTCTCTCATTTTATCAATATTAAGGAGCTATTGACTTAAATCAAGCTTCTATATCTTGCTGAAAACTTAATTGTAAGTTAATTTTGTCTTATTTCAAGTGTACTACGATATTTACAAAAGAAACTAGACCATAAATACTTGTGTACACTGCAAAAATACAACATTTTACCAAGTAAGACATTCCTTAGCATTGATAAACATTCCTAGTTACACTGACAGATTATTTCACATATAACAAGAACTGTTTCAACAAAATTAAGAAATTATTGACCTACAACAAGCTCCTGTTTCCTGCCTAAAGGTTAATTTTGAGCTATTTCAAGATATTTGCACTAGAAACTGGACCAAAATGCTTGGTAAGATTTTGTGTTTTTGCAGTGTACAGGGTGAGAAATGCTAAAACACACAGAGTAATGCAGCAGGTAAACACAGGGTTTCAGTCAGCTTTATAACGCTGTTTCCACTTAGAGAAAACTCATTCACACCTGCTGATGACACACATCAGGTGTCAACAGTATTCTGCAGCCGCTGCTCATGTGACGGTAATAAATAGCCGTGACCTCAGCGAACGCATCACTCATGAGCCGGCTTTGATTCGGTGGCTTTTTCCGTCGGACCCGGGAGACGGCGGCTGTTCCCACATCCACTGACCTTGGAGTCTCTTTAGAGCGCCGCCGCTCAAGGCCGCAGTCAATCTGTTGTTCCTAAAACGTCAACAAACCTCAACACTCAGTGAAAGCTAACACCTGAGCGCGAAGGTTGCTGTGGTGAGAGGTGGCGTGGGATCAAAAACAAAGCAAAAAACTGATAAAAAATATAATTTTACCTCCCCCTCTCCCCATAATCCCAGGCTTCCAAGAGTGACCTTTGATCCCGCAGCATGTGTGGTATGCTGAGCCGCCTGCGCGCCGCTCTGATCCTGGGAAGCAATCACCGAGCGCGCCGCTATCAGAGGAAAAGGAGAAACACTCTATAAGCCCGAGTGTGGAGGTGAGCGCCGAGCGAAAAGCAAATGTGCAGGGATGGAAAAAATAACCAAGTGCAGCCAACCACGCAGAAAGCTGATGGGCCAGAGCGGCGCGTGATAAAGGTAAAGTGGATACTGTATCTACAACACAGGCTGGAGCCGACAGGGAGCGCAGGAAAAACAACATGGGAACAATCTGAGCGAGCAGCGCAGATCATTTCACTTTAATTTCACTCATTTGCTTTATTAACTCACATTCTGATTATTTATATAACACAAATTCACCCCATAACACAGAATCCAACCCATTTGATTTCAATAAAACCTCATTTTCAGGTCTAATAACAGATCATGCACTGCAAAAACAAAATCTTACAAGTATTTCTGGTCTAGTTTTTTATGCAAATATCTTAGTACACTTTAAATAACACAAGTAACTTCTCAGGAAAATATTGGAGCTTCCTTAATATTGGTGAAAAAGTTTTACTTCCACTGGCAGATTATTTCACTTATATCATGGAAAAATAGTGAAATAATCTGCTGTCAATATTCTGGAATTATTGACTTAAAACAAGGTTTTATATCTCACTGAAAAGTTATTCATAAGTTAGTTTTGTCTTATTTAAGGTGTACTAAGATGTTTTCACTTGAAACTACACCAAAAATACTTGGTAAGATTTTATGTATTTATTTATTTTGCAGTGTAACTAATATTTCCTGCTAACATACATAGAAAATCATAAAGAACTCGATAAAAACTTGGATAATTAAATCTAAAAACACACAACCTTATGGAAGCAGCTTTATATGTAATTCTACCAAATACTAAGACATTTTATTTGTAACCTCTGTGTTTATTATTGTGGGATTTGGGAATTTTACCTGATCTAAAACCTGGAAAAGTTTAGTCTACACTGCAAAAACACAAAATCTTACCAAGTATATTTTGTAAATTTAGTGTAAATATCTTATTATGCTTGAAATGAGACAAAACTAACTTTTAAGTTACTTTTCAGCAAAATATAGGAGTTTGTTTTAAGTGAATATTTCCTTAACAATGATGAAAAGTTACTACGTTCACTGGCAAATTATTTTACTTATAACATGGGGAAAATGTTTTAAGTGAAATAATCTGCCAGTGGAAATCAAGTTCTAGGCAACTGTTGCCTAGAACTTGGTTGCTAGGCAACGGGCTTGGCTGGCGTTGCTAGGCAACAATTGTCAAATAAGAGAAATAATCTGCCAGTGGAACATTTTCTGCTGTTTTTCAGTTTTCTGGATATTTCTCAGTAGAAGTAATACTTTATTAGTTTGAAATATCAACTTTATTTTTCAAAATTAAAGCGTGTCATAAAGTAACTGCTGTGTGAGAGGTGAAGACAGGCGTTCCTCAGGGTCCAATCCTCGGCTCGGTTCTATACAAATAATCTTCAGATTGTTCGACTTTATGCAGATGATACGTTTATTTATACATAAGTGTCATTTTTACAAGATGTAAGATTATTTTCAGTTTTATTGACCCTTTTAAAAGTGCTTTGTTGGCTCTCATCTAGAGAGAGTTTTGACTCTAAAGTACGTATTGATGACTTAATGAGAAAACATTGACCAATGCTGAGTTTTTACTTAAGTTTGAACTGAATAGGTTTTTATATTTCACTCATTTATTATTGATTTATTTGCTATTTCTGTTTTATCCACTATTTTATCAATTTTAGACTTTTATTTTAGAAATACCGATACACTGCATTAAGCTTATCTGTGATTTTTTGCAGGTGCAAATCACTTTGTAACAATTGCAGATTTTGACTTGAACAATTTATATTATTTAAAAAAAACACATATTTGGTTGTTTTTAAGTGTAAATGTCAAATGTCTTATGATTTTTGCAAATCTGTGATTATTGTTTGGGTTTCTATAGCTTTGTATTTCAAATCTTTACATTTATTTATGATATTGTTGCCAGTGGGCAGTAACCAACATTCATGGTTTAATCAGTTTAAACACAATAAATCATAAATAAGATTAAAATAATATTTCCATTTATGCTCCAAAGCATCTCCAATCTCTGCCGATTTTAAGTAAATCAAAAAGTCCATTAAAATGTATCATTAAAGCCCAAACCAGTACAGATAAGTTGACATGTTTTTAGCATTAGAAGGAAAATTGCCCAACTTTTTGGAGCATATATATAAATATTAATAAAAAATATATTGAGAAATTAAATGGGGAAAGTTTGGGGGAAGGAAAAACTTTGCATAAAAAACTGTTGCGTATGAAAGCATTTTGTCCTCTAAACATTTAATAGGTACGTCTCTTTGCGAATTCAGAGGTTTGAATTTGTAAAAACCGCCTCTGAAGCTCCACTACCCACGATGCCTCGGGGCGCGGCGAATTCCCTGCATGTGCGTTTATTTGATTGTTTAAGAGCGATTTCCGGAAAACTGAGTTTTTCGGACGGGCCGGGAGCTGCCTTGTAACAATTATGGGGTTAAATGGCAGTCGGCCACACAGGAGGGCATTTGCCTGCTGGCAGACCCTCCTTCCCGCTCTGCAGAGGTCAAAGGTCAGAGACTTTTCAGGAAAAGTCCATTTCTCAAGCTCCTCGAAACAGGTGGAGGCCGGAGCTGCTGTGTTTACTGAAACAGCAGGAGGGGAATGGGAAACGAGACGCCGCCGCGTCGTTTACAGCGCAGGGTGTACAAACTTTTATCAAACAAATTCATTTGTTTCTTTATTTTTAAAAAGGCTTTGCAGGTCATCTGGTTTTAGAGTGAAAAGATTTGGCAAATTCTGAGAGATAAAAACAGAATTTAGGTAAATTTTTCTCCTATATTTAACCAGTTGCTTTTTTAAGTAATGGGAAGCAGATTTGGGTGCAGCAAAGTTTGCCTTAGATGTAGAGTTTGATGTAGAGTTTAACTTTTTTTTGTACAATGTACACAGAAAAACATACATTTTTTTAAATTATGCAGTCCTGATGTGTTAAATTTGATTAATAATTCATTTAGTAATGCAGCGCTCTAAAAACCGAAGGCAACAAAGCAGGTCAATCAGAAAAGACAAACAAATACAATTGTCTATAAAAAATATAAAAGGAACCAAAGAAGTACATTAATCGCGATTAATCGCAAAACGTTTCTAGAAAAATTTAGATTAATCTCATAATTTCTGAGTATTTTCTAGCCGTTTTTTATACTTTTCACACTCAGAAATGTACACTTTTTTCTAAAAGATTTCTGAAATTAATCTCAAAGTAGAAGTTTTTCTAGAATTTTTTTACTTTTGAAATTAAAAAAATTCCTTATTTAATTTTTTTTAAAGAAAATTCATGAAAATGTCATTTTTTATTTTTTCTTGCTTTTGACCAGGTTGGTCAAACATGTAAAATGAAAATCAACATCAAACCGTCTTTCAAACGATTTGTTTTAAATATAATATAAGGTTAGTAATAAAACACGACGTCGCTGAATCGATACCCGGTCTGGACGTTTTCAGATATCGGTTCTGGTGCCGGTTATCGGATCGGTGCTGATCTGTGGGAGCGTTTTGTTTCGGAGGGAAGCAGAGGGCAGCAGGCGGTCGACCCCTCGCTGCTCGCCGTGTTTGGATTGGCTGATCCGGCGGGACCCGGCGCTGAACCCGTCAGGAAGGGGCTTAAGTGTTCGGGATTAGGGACCCAAAAGGCATTCGGGCCTCGGAGGAGCTCGGCACACCTGCAGGAAGGGGGCAGGAAGAGGCGGGCCGGCCTGCCGGTCCTGACAGCAGCTGGGGTCGGTGTTCGACGCCGTGGCCCAAGGGCAAGGTCGGCCCGGCCCGGTCGGGTCGGGAACAGCGGGCGGATTGTTTTCGGACGCGCCGAATGCGTGCCAGCTGCGGCTGTGGATTCCTGACCTCACATTAGCACTACGAAGGGAAGCCGGACTGCTAATGAGCGCTGACCTCTGACCCCGGCTGAGCGGCTCCGCAGAACCGCGGACCCGGCGTGAGTCGCTCGTTTTCAGCTCCTGCTCCCGACCAAAACCCGCTTTCTCTCCGTTCCGCGCAGGAAAACGTGCTGATTAGTGTTTTAATAACCAGAAATGTTGGGAGCTGTGAATAAATTCAGGTTTAAACTTTGAGTGGGTCGACATGAAAGCGTCAGCGTTTCCCCGGGCCTAATTGGGCCGGACAGTTAACATCAAAGCTTTACATGTAATCTGTTCTGAAACGTTCGCATGGCTCCGCTCGCTTTCTCTCTCTGAACATAATGTAATGAAGGTCATTCTTCATAAACTCACTTTGATCTGTAATTTTTAATAAAATTTCCTCATCTCTACCTGCAGTCGATTTGCTTGCACACTTTTCACCTTCGTTCCTTTATTTTTCCCTCGCAGTGTGTGGTAGCAGCTCAACTCGCCTGAACAAAAAAACAACATAAAAGCGTTTTTTTTTTACTGCTGACGTGCCCCAACACCTGCAACAGATGTATAATTAAGCTGTGATGCTTTATAATGAGGAGCTGCTTTTATAGAGACAATTATGTGTAATGTAAAATAAAATCCATCGCTGTGGAAATCCCCACATAGCAGACTAAATATTATAATTCAGCCCGTTAAATTGAAGGAAGGCTGGACGACTTTTATTGCCAAGTCAGTGAAATTCAGCCGAAATTCCTGAACAAATAACACGTTTTATACACCGAGGCGTGCAAAACCGCCCCCGCCTTCCAGTTCCTATCTGCACGATTTAATAAGTAATCAGCTGCACTGCAAAAACACAAAACCTGTGCAACGTCTGATTGATTGTTTTTTACCTCCAAAGTTAAAGGAAATATGTAAAGTTTACAAGAATTCACGTTTTAAGACTCAGTGAAGATTTTTTATGATAAAAATGCAAAAATAAAACATCAAATGAGAAGAAATAAATGTTTTAAACATTGAGGTAGAAAATTAATTGTCTTTAATTTTAACTGTATCTTAACTATTTGAAGATGAAAATTAAAAAAAGTGAAATTTATTAATTTTATTTAATTTGAACTAATTTTAGTCTTAAAATTAGGCGACTTCCTTTCACACACTGCAAAAACACAAAATCTTACCAAGTTTTTAAGTTTAATTTATGTTGCAAATATCTTAGTAGGCTCAAAATAAGACAAAAGTAACTTAAACATAACTTTTAAAATGATATTTTTAAAATATAATTTGTAAAAAGGGATTTTAAGGATGTTGTAATTATGACAGTTTTTTAAAGATGAAAATATGCAAAAAGTGTCGCTGCAATTTGAATTTACACTGCAAAAATCTTACCAAATATTTTTACTAGTTCATAATGCAAATGCCTTAGTTAACTTGAAATAAGATGAAACTAACTCACAAGCAACTTTTCAGCAAGTTGTAGAAGCTTGTTTTGTCAGTTATTTTGTAATATTGATTACAAAAGAGAGAAAATGTTATAAGTGGAAAAACTCGTTTACTTTATCAACATTACAGAATTACTGACTTAAACAAGCTCCTATACGTTTCTGAAAACTTAGTTTTGCCTTATTTCAGTGCACCAGCTCAGAAGTAGTTGGTTATGTTTTGTGTTTTTGCAGTGCAGATCAGCTGCAGTAACGAGCCGTGAGCGCTAATACTTGGGGATCAGTTGCACTGGATGAGGCGGCTTTATCCAGTTATTAGGGTAATGTAATGGAGTCTCTTAATCCAAACCCAGCAAACCCTCGCACCGTAGGGGGCACAATAGTGAGGCAACATGTTATTCCAACACAAAGCTGACTTCCCCGCTAATGTAGCAGGACAGTGAGGTTCAAACAAGTCCTTCACAGTATCTCCCCTAAAATGATTTTCTCCCTTTTCTGCCTCCAACAGACGCTCTGCTGGCATATTCTACGCCCCTTAATGCCAAATTAAACCCCGGCCTCTTTTATTTTAAATGAGGGAAAAAGGCGAAAGAGAGCCACTGGTTAATCTAGGAAAAAAAAATTAAAACGGTATTAAAAAGTATAGAACATTACATTAATGCCGTCCGGCACAATTGGTGGTAATTGGGAGATAATCCAGGAGCGGCGGGCCGGGTTGGAGCGTCTTCTGCCGCCGCGGAGTCCTAGGAGCCGCGGGACGGGGTCAGAGGAGGAGGAAGAGGAGGAGGAGGAAGAGGAGGAGGGATTAGCTCTGGCATTGTTGGCTCTTTCCACTGGAACATGACCTTGACGAGAGTTTGGTTCCTCTCTCTCCTTTCTTCCTCCACATATTCCAGCAGAATGAACTTTAATAGCAGCATAATGGGGCGATTCAACAAGACCAAGAGAAACACGCCGAACATGGAGAGTAAAACCTCCAACACCTTCACGGCGTTTTGGGGAAAGACCCTCACCTACTGTATTTACACATCCCAACTTCAGACAGCAGGAACAAGAGGAAACAACGTTTTATTAAAAACAATTTAATCCAAAAATGTCTCAAAATGGAATGAAAACTGTTGTTGATTTCATTGTTTGGCTGAAGTTCGATAAATGGGACCAGATGACGGAGCGGCACGTTTTTATCGCATGAAGAAACTTTTTCATGTGTGATTTTAATCATGTTTCTTATTTCGTGGAAACAACGCCATTCCCAAATTGTGTTCTTGTACATTAGCGGAATATCAACACATTTTTGTGCATATTTGTAATGGAAATGCAGGAAATATCACTAGTAACTTTTAAAAGATATGTTTTTTTTTTTTTTTTTTACATATTTCTTAAAATTGAAAATCTGTGAAGAAACATCCATTTTCTCCTTGAGCTACCATGAAGACATGCACTGCTCTCTGTCAAAAACAACCAATCAGAGCCAGGAGGCGGGTCTTAGCGCTGTCAATCACCCTCATGTATGCTGCTAAATTCAAAGTGAAAAATACCTTATTGATCCCAAAGGGACATTCTTCAGAGTTATTGTAGATAAATGTGCTGATGGTGGAAAAACAACTTACCGTTACGGAAAACCGCTTATTATCCACAGCCATTGGTGGCTATGCTAACTAGCATTAGCATTCACAACCGGCTCTGTTGTGGGAACAAGCTGTTACGAGGGTCTGAGCAGCTCATACACGAGCTCGATTGACAGCAGTAAGACCCACCTGGCTCTGATTGGTTTTTGTTTTTGCAAAAAAACAAAATCCTACCAAAGCATTTTGTTCTAGTTTCGAGAAATAAGACAAATCTAAACTTTTTCAGCCAGATACAGGTATTTGTTTTAAGTAAATAAATTCTTAAAATCAATCAAAAATTTCTTGTTCTATTGTCAGATAAATTTACTGATAATCTATTTCCCCAATAATATAAGTGAAGTAATCTGCCGGTGAAACCAGAACTTCTTTATCAATATTCCGGAATTATTTACTTAAAACAAGCTTCTATCTTTTGCTGATAAGTTACTTCTGAGTTAGTTTTGTCTTAATTCAAGTGAACTAAGATATTTGTGCTAGAAACAAAACAAAAATACTTGGTAAGATTTTGTGTTTTTGCAGTGCTGCAGATGGCAGAAGGACAGTTTTAACAAATATATAAAAACATATTGTTAATAAACGTTTGCAACACTGAAACCAGATTAAAAGCAACATGACAATGAAAACAATTGGATTTTTATCCAAATTACTTCAGTAGCACAAGTTGGATTTCTTTAGGGTGGAAATATCAGAACTGCGACTTTCAGCCTGCAGAGAAAAAGTCAGATATTTGTCGCATACGGGCAGAAAAAAGCTGATTTGTGTCGTATTTTCCTGCAGTGTGAACGGAGCCGTGGAGTAGCAGTCTTCCTCGCAGAAACAGCTGCTCCAGCTACAACAACAAACTTTAAGTGAGCCAAAATGAGACGGGCGATCCAGAGTGCTGTGGGAAAGCCTGTAAATGTTATGTGTTTTGAAAATGGTTCCGATAATCTCTCCCCTAATCCCTTAATTGGGAGTCAATGTAGTCTCCTGCGAGCGCACAAAGCCGGAGCCGGAGAGGATCTCTTAGAGCGAAGCGCCTACACCTGGGCGACGAGGCCGCCTTTCACTGCGCCGAGGACGCTTTCAGGAAAGTCCTTGGCTGTGAATGTTCCCATGTTAAAAGCACTACCTATTAAGGTACATCTGAGAGAGATGTATTTCCGCACGCTGTTTGAAGATTTCCCATTTGCATGAGAAAAAAAAACGTGGGTCTGTGTAAAACTGTAACTTGTGAACTGATCAAAAGCCAGAGGCCGTTCTGGAGCTGAATGGCTTTCCCCCTTTGACACGAAAGAGGCTCTCTTGAGGCGCCTTCGCGTCGGTGGCCTTGGAGGTTAGCAAAATGTCGCCCCCCACACCAAACGGGCTATTCTCTGGAGTCCGGACAGCACTTGAGGAGAAAAGAGACGGTTTGCCGCTGCGGATCAAGCCCCTCTCACATTCCAGAAGAGGCTTTTCCTCGTCCCACAGACGGCCTTTGGAAAGTGGATGTGCAGGAGCTAAGCACGCCAAACGAGGCTGGTTTTCATATGCTAATATTATTGGTTAAAAGGGATTTTAAATGTGTAAGAATGTTGTATTGTGGTTATCTTGTGTAAATATTACACGGTTATCAATATTGCTGTTTTCTTTTAAATGAAAATACACAAAAACATAAAATTTTACAAAGTGTTTTGGTCTAATTTCTACAAATATCTTAGCACACCTGAAATGAGACAAAACTAAATTACAAGTAACTTTTCAGCAAGAAATAGAAGCTTGTTTAGGTCAAAAGTTTCAGATCATTTCACTTATAACATGAGAAAAATGTCTTGTTATTGGAATTTTAAGTGCATCGACCAGAGAGGTCTGGAAGGTTGAGACAACATCGAGTTTCTGTGTTGCTCAGTGATGAACAGGCAGCATCTCCGGCGTAAAACGATCAGGTCAGATGCTTTAGAGTTTAAATCTTTTTTTTCCCCATCAGCTCTTTAGTCCAGTTTAATCAAATTCTGGTTTAGTTGCCTACAAATACGTCTGGTTCGTTTGGGGGGAATGAATGTGTACTTGAACTCTTACTTAGGAAAAAAACGTGAACTCTGGTCTGCATACAAACCGCGGTCTCGGCTCGGTTGAAGTGAATTCTGGTGCGGTTTGAATCCATATGTGAACACCAAGCGGACCGGAGACTGCTCCAGAAACAGAAAGTGGACAGATACAACCAAAACTAATGCGCTAAGCTAGCGCTAGCAGGAGAAATGACTTGTGGTTTTTTAACCAAAGACAAAAGAGAAATCCTGCTAAAACCTGACCCTTCTCCATTTTTGTTTACATTTCGCAAAGAAGGAAGTTGCTCTTGGTTACTAATTCAGACGTTTTCAAGTTGCCTCCTTCAGTTCTTGAAATGAACGTTGCATAGTTTGAAGGTATATGTGAATGCAAAGCAGACCTGAATGCTCCAAAAGCAGGAAGCAGAATTTAGTGAAAGGCATTCTGGGTAAATGCAACCAAAACAAACAAGCTAAGCTAGTGCTAGTGGGAAAAATGGGTCGTGATCTTTTACCAAAAAGAAAAGAGAAATTCTGCAACCGCTAAAATGTGACACTGCTACAGTTTTGTTTACATTTTACGAAGAAGGAAGGTGCGCTCAGTGTCTTCTTCTGTGATTTTCCTTCAGTAGTTCTTGGTGCAGTGCCACCACAGGCAAGGAGGGGAACAGGTTTTTCAATTAATGTAACAAATGTTGCAGTTTTAGTCCCAAACCAAACCAAATCTGCCAAACCAACAGGTGGGAAAACAGCTTTAATTGCGACTAGATGTTTGACTTGGGAAAACACTTGCTTGGATCCCCAACTCTGTAAATCTCAGTCCGTTTCCCACTCCCCCTCTGCCTTTCTCCCACTCTGTGACTCAGCTGGTTTCACTTAGAGAACATGGAGAGAGCGGGTCACGGGGTCGTACCATGACCTCATCAAATTAGCCCCAACCGAGTGAGGTGTTTAGCACGAGTTAAAACAAGTAATCTGAAGGGCATTAAATGCAAATGCGACGGCCATATGCCCACTTCAAAAGCGATAGCTTCCATCTCTCCCCTACACACACACACACCCACGCACACATGCACAACCCCCCCCCACCGCACACACACACACACACACACACACATGCACACAAACTATCCAAGGGTCTCACGTAGTGGGGGGGCCGTTAAGATGACAATGAGTTTCTGTCAAGCTGACCAGGTGCAACACATTTCGAGCGACGGTGGGGCTGTTTGATATCTGCAGGGAGAATGCTGCGGACCGTGAGTCCGAATGGCTCTTTGAAAGCAGATATCTCCCACACGTATGCATTATCTGCATCAAATCCCTTCCCAGCCTGACCTCAAACTCCGAGTATGGAAATAAAGGAGGAGATGCTTTTAGAGGTTATCCAGGAGTTTGCAGCAGAGGGAGGGGAGGAGGGGGACGTCAGAGTAATACTTCATAAACGCTCCGCCATGTGCTCCTGTTAGTGAGAGTGAGGGCCCGGTCAGGCTGTGGAGATTACGGGCGAAGACTGATTTTGCCCCCTCGGGCGCTGGCCAGGCTGGGAACATGTGGCAGCTCATATGTGCTAATAAGCACCTGTGGAGAGGGAGGAGGAGGAGGAGAAGGAGGAAGGAGGAAAACCCCTGCAGGGCTCGACAGCCGTGCCACCTGCACAGACCTCCACTGTGCCTCTGACTCAGGCAGGAAAACCTGACAAACATAACGAGCAACCAGGCGAAGCAACCAGAACCTTACAAATCCTCACCTCCGCCTGGCTGCAGATTTAAAAAACCTTAAAAAATATGGCCTTTATTGCTGAGGGGTTTAGAAAAATATAAGGTTTTAATCTGAGTATTAATAGTAGAATAAAAGTGCAAAACACAAAATCTTACCAAGTATTTCTGGTTTAGTTCTAGTGCCGATATTTTAGTTCACTTGAAATAAGACAAAACTAACTTACAAGTAACTTTTCAGCAAAGTTACTTGTTAATCAACATTAATAAATCAGCGATTCATTAATGTTGATAAAAAAGAACTAGTTCTATTGGCAGAACTTTTTCATCTATACTGAGGAATCATTCACCTGAAAAAAGCTTTTATATTTTGCTGAAAAGTTACTTGTAAGTTAGTTTTGTCTTATTTCAAATGTTCTGAGATATTTCCACCAGAAACTAGACAAAAATTAGATTTTGTGTTTTTGCAGTGTAGAAATAAATGTTCTTTAGCTATTGAAGTTTAATACTAAAAAGCTCAGTCTTAGTTTCTGACCCAGCGGTGTCCAAAGTGCGGCTCAGGGGCCGTTTGCGGCCCTTTGAAATGACTTCTTGCGATCAAAATTCAAGAACATTACAACACTGAAAAACAAGAACAAGTGATCCAACTTAAATAAAACTGACATAATTTGTAACAAGTCATCAACTTGTCATGTTAAACAAACATAAAGTCGGTCTGACTAATTTAATTTGATTACATGCAACAAATTAACTTCATTGTTTATAAGTTGGAGCTGAAATCTCTTGTCAGTGCCAACGTTTGATGCCTGAGGCATTTTTTATTTTTAAATCTAGATTTTGACAAATTTAAATTTTCTTCCAATAGGAAATGTTATGTACAACATAAAACATTTGTATTTTAATAACCACGTCGTTTTTATTTTATTCTAACCTCATAAAAGTAGGAACACAAACAACCTGTGACTTTTATTCAATACTAAATTTTGCTCGCCTGTTTATTCATTTGGCTGATTATAACAGGTGTTTTCTGAGTGACCCATTTTCTGTTCATGTTGTTTTTCCTTTTAAAGTTTTTAATATTTAATCAAAACCTGACAAACATAACGAGGAACCAGGAGAAGCAACCAGAAGCTTACATTTCCTTGCCGCCTCCTGATGCTTCGCCGTTTACTGAATGTACTGAAAATAAAAATGCTGCAACTGAAGGAAAACTTAAAGATTCTTTCTAGATTATTTTTAGGCCCGAGCAGCTAAGCGCTGCGAGAGCCTATTGAAACTGTGCTGTAAATTATTATTAGGCCCGAGCAGCTAAGCGCTGCGAGAGCCTATTGTTTTCGTGCTGTTTATTATTAGGCCCGAGCAGCTATCGCTGCGAGAGCCTATTGAAACCTTGCTGTTTATTATTATTATTTTTCTGCCACCTTCTTTGGGGGGCTTTTT